>NC_090650.1:274201681-274279181 GCF_040937935.1 Hyperolius riggenbachi | reverse complement strand
TAAAGCCAATTTTCCATGCCAAGTACTGTGACAGCCAAATCCACAGCACCAAATCCTGGATGGCAATAATGATGACCTAAAGTAGAATGGTTCTTAAGTTGCCTGTATAGTGGTTAACACTTTCACCTTGCAATGCTGGGTCCCTAGTTCAAATCCCAGCCAGGGCACTATCTGCACAGAGTTTATATGCCCCCCTCCCAGTGTGTGGGTTTCCTCCAGGCACCCTGATTTCTTCCAACATCCCAAAAACACAAAGATAAGTTAATTGGCTTTCCCCGTAAATTGGCCCTAGACTATGATACATACACTACACAATCCATACACTATACATACATAAACATAGATATGACTATGGTAGGGATTAGATTGTGAACACCTCTGAAGGACAATTAAGTGACAAGACAATAAATACTCTGTACAGTGCTGCAGAAGTTGTCAATGCTATAGTAATATTACATAATAATAATAAAACTAACTAAATGATCCTGTTATGATAAAGTTGCCTGTGGCATACTTGACACTCGATGCTTGGTTAAAATTGTTGCACAGATTGCAGTATTTACTCCTGCATGGATTTACGCTCTTGGTATTGCTGTTATATTCAGAATGTACCGTATTATCCTGTTATGCTGAGTTTAGGTGTATGTGTAAAAGCCAGAACAGGGTTTTATTGTATCACTGATTTTGTATTAACCATCTAGTCCTGGTTTGTAGCTACCAATGGCATGCGTATGCTTATTCTTTCTTTTTTGTATTGCAAGAGATTTTTCCTCTGAGGTCAAACATTCTGGAAACACTCAGAGGAAAAGCAAGTTTCAGTCACACCTACCTCTCTGGAGCAAAAGAAGTTGGAATTACAAATTAAACGTTCATGGAAGCAGAAGACTGGGAAATTTTGATAGAAATAGTTCACCCACTGACTGAGCAGATGCAAAATAAACATTACCTGTAGCTAAAACATGAAAAACGGGAACAAAAAACCCATTGCTGACGGCCCTGGCTGCCAAATGAGATGTATGCCAAGTGCTTATTAGTGGCAAGGAAAGCATATACAAATGGAATTTAGTGAAAATAAAGCATTAATCAAAAGGAAATTCAGTTGCCTATACCTCTGTATCCTGAAGAAGGCCTCGGTTTGAGCACACCATGTCTGGACAAGTGATTGGAGAACCAAATCCTTCCCGAACTGCTAATTGTACATAATGTGTGAGGCACTACAGGGATGACAGGAAAAAATATACAGTATATCACAAATAAAGATGCAGCATTTTACAACAAACACTTAAAAGTCAAACGATTCTCAAGCATACAATTCAGATGACTTCTGGAGTTGGCTATTTTGGCATGATTAGAATGTGCACAGAGCTGTTTTTCCACAGGAGTGCCAAACAATTTAGTTTAGGATCAGTACAGGCTCCAGGGCAGCCTTTAAACTGTATAGTTGTTGCCAAGGCTCCATGCCAAAAACCTACAGCACCAATAAGCTGGTGTTGAAGCATACCACATTACAAAAGCGTTAATTACACATCTAACAAAAGAAAAAAAAACACATGACATACTTTCTTATTAATGTAGGTCAATGCAAAGATGTAAACTAATACCATGTAACTGCATCTCACAGTTTGCCATTCACTTTTTTTCTTTCAAAAATACAGTTACTGTTATTGTTAATTTATTCAAACTTTTAATTTAATAAACTTAATTGGTTAAGAACAATCCCCCAAATCTCTCATACTGCCACTACATCCGCATTCCTCCATATTTCTTCCCCCCCAAAAAAAGTTCTGGGTGTCCAAGCAAGATTTGAAAGAAGCTGGATTCCAAATTACATTTTCTTTGCCATCCACATTCCCCAAATCACAATCCAATCAAGCATCTGTGGGAAATGCTAGAAAACCAAAATCCAATCCAGGAAAGCCCAAACCTGCAAATTACAGGATCTATGTGATCTGCAGCTTGCTCCAAAATACCAGAGGGCATCTTCTGAGGTATAATGAGGACCATGCCTGATAGGTCAGAGATTCTTTGGCAGCGCAAAGGAATCTACAAAGTATTAGGCATGTGGTTTTAACTTTTGGCCTAATCACTGTATATACAAAATTATGGCAAATTATATTATAGGGCATTCTGCAGTCACAGTCTGTAGTTTCTAAAAAGCAAATTCATTTTACAGGCAAAAACAGGGAGGACAAGCACCCAATGGGCAGATGACATGTGCTAAGCAGAGTAGATCCCGTGATCCTCCGGGGTCAGACATTTCCAGTAAAGAAGTCTGCAGCCCCATGTCACAAGCTGTATTGCCTATACAGCTTGAGAATGGACAAGACTGTCAGAAACAGCATCTGTCGCTGTCCATGGCTATCTTTTTATTATAACAGTAAAAGAGCTTTAATACAGACATGGTGCTGCAGACTTCTTCACTGAATTCATTCTACAGGGACTTGCAGAAAAAGAGGAGAGTTAATCATTAACTACAAGCAATCCTTTCGAGTACTTTCATTCAATATACACCATTAAGTTTTCCTGCAGCCATTTGGATGAATTTTGGCAACTCCACTAATTGCACAAAGAGCTCATTATGTGTATACACATAAACAAAAAACCATAACAGAACAAAAAGTTAAACAACACAGGATATTATTAGAGCCAACAATGGGTAGCCAAACTCAATGCTATTATTTCTATGTACAGCATACACATTTAAATAAAGGGGTTCTTTTTGTACAGAACCAAAATACCGTACACAAAAACAACAACAGACAGCTCAAACACAATAATCGGTAACCACCGCCACACCAGCACTGCACTACAGAGCAACAATTTATCTAAACAAAACCAAATAAAGTACTGTGAAATGCTAAAGTGGGTCACTTATAGACCTAACAGCTTTCACTTTCACCTAGTAACCAAGTGCATTTGCTGGTTGGGCAACAATTTGTTTTCTATGTGCTTCTGTCTCTATATTCGATAGATTCAGTATAATCGATAATATACATAAAAACGTGGCTTCAATTAACTAAGCCCAGCTCAGTAATGTAGAAGTCTCACCAGTGGAGTAGGTCTCCGCAGCAAGCTGTGTTCTGCTACTGTGATAGTGGCCTGCATGAGTGTTTCTGCCTTTATCCTATGACAGCTTAAAGAGACACTGTAACATCAAAAACATCCCCTGGGGGGTACTCACCTCGGGTGGGGGGAAGCCTCGGGATCCTAATGAGGCTTCCCACGCCGTCCTCTGTCCCACGGGGGTCTCGCTGCAGCCATCCGAACAGCCGGCGACAGACCCGACTGTCAATTCAATATTTACCATTGCTGGCTCCAGCGGGGGCGCTGTGGCTGCTTTCGGCTCCGAAGTAGACGGAAATACCCGATCTCAGTCGGGTCCGCTCTACTGCGCAGGCGCCAGAAACTTGCGCCTGCGCAGTAGAGCAGACCTGACGGCGATCGGGTATTTCCGCCTTCTTTGGAGCCGACAGCCGTCAGAGCACCTGCGCAGGAGGCGGGAAGGAAAATATTGACGTCATCTTGTACGGAGGGCTGAAGCGAGACCCCTGAGGGACGGAGGACGGCGTGGGAAGCCTCATTAGGATCCTGAGGCTTCCCCCACCCGAGGCGAGTACCCCCCAGGGGACGTTTTGACGTTACAGATTCTCTTTAAAGAGTAAAAGTCATCCTTTTAGATGTGCATTGATGTCACTAGAGGGCCTTTTTCTGTGTATCAGTATATAGATCTGCACGTCTAAACGGATACAAAAAAACCTTTATGTTTCCTGCTCTTGCTCTCGTGTTGTGTTTTTACTTTCTGTTGTCCCGCCAGGCATTGCATCTAATCAAATAGAGTAAATAATAAGATGGGGTGGCTCTTCCTATTGGCTCTTTTTTGTCTGTCCATTTTACTGAATGCCGATTGTTGGTTAATGACAGCTCCAGGCTGGAGGTAAAATTCCAAGCATCTCAATTGTTTTACCAAATGCTCTAATCTTTGTAAATTGCCATTTATTGAGGCATTTACCACACAAGTTAATAAGTTACCTCACTAGTCAGTAATTTTACTTTTAAGTGCAGTTAAAGCTTTAGTGAATGCTGTAATGCTTAGTGAGTTATAGACTTAGTATCTGCACAAGATCTGAAAATCCATGCCTTGGTGTAAGACCTTGCCTAAAGTGGATATCACAGCAGACACAGAAAAATGTGACTGGGAACTTTCTAATGTGGTCCAATTTATGCTCACACAATTGGGGTAACTGACTTGTCCATTCCTCTGCCTCATTATACAGTCAGTGTTTCACCTGTCCTCTGCAAATTTTCACAACTACAAGAACATGACAAAATATTACTTTTTCATTAATGTAACTGGGGTTGAATCAGGGGCATAACTATAGGGGAGCAGCCCCTGCAACCGTGGGGTGGGGGGCAGACCTGTGGGGGAGATTCTTACTACTAACCTTTCCTTCCTCCTGTACAGGGGACCATTCTCAGGTGTTTTTGTACACGTGTTATGGGTGTGAAGATAATGATGGGCACACTTGTGTATGACCCTTGTGAGATTGCCCCTTGGCTGTGAAGGTCACCAAGGGGAGGCAAGTGAAGACGTGTAAACATGGAGGGAGCTATCAAAGTTTTGCTGGGAGCCCCAATGAATTGTAGTTACACCACTGGGTTGAATGATAAGGTTCAATACTGATAGAACTTGGACAGCATTATTTTTAATGATGACAGGATGATATACAATAGCTTATTATCACATCCAGAAATACAGCTTAAAGTGGTGCGAGGGTCTTCTCATCTCTTGTATAGACACCTGCTTTCAAAGCTTGTTAATGAATTGACTTAGAGGAAAGCCCCTCTTTATTCACCACACTCCCATGTCATAAGAATTTCCTTTGCTGCTTACCTCCATCAAAGTCTGATAAATCTTATTGATTTGTTTTTATAATTTGTGAATAGGGTTATGTAAAAAGGTAGCAATGGAAGGTGGCGAGATCCCATAATGGTGATTTGGAGCCATAGAAAACATTATTTATATCTAATCAAATTGATTATTTTAAAATATTCAAAATGATAATTTAACATTATTTTGAAAACATTTTAAAATCAATGGTTTTAGGAAATGGTATTTAAATCTGTGTGTGTGGTCAGCATTCGAGGTCAGGTTGTGCAGATGTGTTGGCTACATCCTCAGTAGCCAATGAGTAAAACAAGTAAACACACACCAGAAACTGTCTGGTCTCAAACGTGTAGTGTTTAGCACAACCGGCAGCCTGTATAGCAGCTATGCATTAAAATGCATACATTTATTACAAATATTAACTTCCAGTAAATCTCTGAATTTGTAGAATTTATGATGTGTAGAGAAAGATGATTTCTACTTATTTGCACTCAGGGTTACAGCGTAAATCCTATGGAACCTGTTAAATTTGCCAGGTGCTCCGATACTCAGGCTGCAAGCGTGTGGGGCAGTTTCATAACATGTCCACAGCTCTTTATCACATACTCTGTGAGGCATAATGATATGCGGAACAAAAAGCACACTGCTTAGCTACATGCTATTAACTTAGCTCACTGAAAATCTCTTAAGTCTCCATGCGCTTGTATTTTGGCAGAATTTTGAATACGTGCGTTGTTTTGCAGTTTGTCAGGATGCTATAAAACACTAAAATAACACCTGCATAAAAGACCATTCATACTCGGCACATTTCAGACATGGTGGCAGTAAAAGGCTCAATTCATAGGCAGAAAATCATATGGGGTATACATAGTACACTCTTTTTTCTCTGAGTGCTCTAAGTTTCAGAAACATGGGGTCTCGCTGGCTTCTGTGAAGCACAAGTGGAAAAACTTGGGGAAATGGATCTAAGCTAAACAGCAGTCCTGTTCCTGAGTGAAATGTGCAGACAATTTTCTGTTCAGAATATTAAGGATTTATTATCAAGCTAAAAGTTTGAAAATTAATCTGACAGAAAATGAACTACTTTCTCAGCCCATTTATAGCATTCACCTCACCACACTGACCCATGCGTGGTTCCAGTTTCTGTTACTCATGACATTTTAAACTAAATAACAAGATTTGTCTAGACGGCCACCCGTACACCACACAGCTACTGCTAGAGAGGCCAGAATGGTTGCACTGCATCACCTTGGTAGCTTTTCAACTCAACTAAACTGATTCCAAGTAGAGAACTTGTGTAATGGATGTGTAATTACATGCTATCAGGTTCTCATAAACAATCTTCCATTGTTTCCTTTACAAATGTCCTACCACATAACACGGGTATCCAGCATAATGTTTTAGGCTCACTTTACACCAGGGGTTGATTCACTTTAAATTTAAAATTGCTGATTGTAGGAAGCGCAGAGCAATGTTACCATTTTGTACGTAAGCAATGTAAAGTGCATTGTACGCTTGTGTTATGTACAGAACGTTAATGTTGCTTCTATCACATGCATTATGCAAATAGCGGTTTTACTGGAGAGACAGCTCTTCATACACTCACCCTATCCCATTCTCACCCAGGAGAGTGAGCTGGGAGGGGGCAGCAGCCAGTCTCTCCTTACGAGCACAGATCACTTGACCGCACAGACATCCTCTGTCTGGTGTGCATAAAATAATGGCACCAGTTTAAAAGGGTGGCAGATATAGCCGATATTAAATAAATCATCTAGTAAAATAGGCACCACAAAATGCCTTAAATATTGTTTATAATACCGATATTTAACTATAGATGTTACTTTATTTTAGCATGTATTAAAATTGGCACCAGTAAAGGGTATAAAATATCAGTAAATTTACAGATATTCTACTACTTTATTCATATGAAGTGAATATAAATAGTCGTGGCCAATTAAATAACCCCACAGGCAACTAAACTTAAACACTCTCCCCCCCCCCCCAGGTGAGCAATAAACCTTAACCCCGTTCCTGTAGGCAGCTAACCTTAACCCCCCATGGTGGATGCTAATCTTAACCCCCCCCCCCCCCCACCTTCCGCGCATGGGCATATAACCTTAACCGCCCCCCCCCTTCCGTGCGTGGGCATATAACCTTAACTGCCCCCCCTTCCGCGCGTGGGCATATAACCTTAACCGCCCTCCCTCCTCCGTGCGTGGGCATATAACCTTAACTCCCTACCCCGTGAGCAAATAAAAGAAACTGTAAACAATAATTTAAGCCTTTAAAGCAGCTGATTAGAACAGCTGTAATGCCTTAACCACTAAGTAATGCCATTTTAAAGCTGTTACAAAGTCCTTCCCATAAAGCAGTAATTTAACCAAAAACGTAAAAATACATTTTTTTTTAATGTATAAGTTTGAGTTATTGAAAAACGATCATTTGTAACACAGGTTACAATCGCGGATGCTGCTCATCGTGGTTCAAAAAGTTGAAATGTAAACTATTTTTCCTGAAAAAGCACAGGGAACAGTTTTAGAAAAGATTATTTGTTAAATAATGGGTTATTGTAAGCGATAAAGTTGGTATAGAAATGAAAGGCAAAGATAATAAGCTATATTGTTTTATATTTATATGGCGTCCTTTTTATACAGTCAGTGTAGAGTCTTATCTCCTGGTTTTTGCTTATTGTATTAAAAAAAAAAATCTGCAACACACCCTGCCCAGTGTCTTTTCATTATTATTACTATTTTGGATTTATATAGTGCCAGCATCTTCTGTGGCACAGCAGTGAGAATGATTTCTTACTGCAGGAAAGGAAATGTAAAGAAAGGTACATTTTTATGATATCCGGCATCAGGGCCGGCCCGCTCATGAGGCGGGGTGAAACTTTTGCCTCAGGCGGCAAATTTCCAGGGGCGGCATCCGCCCGTCCGTGCGGGGAGCCGGCCGCCGAGCTGGAGGGGTAGCTGGCAGGACAGGGGTATTGGGCCTAGCGGCGGGGAGGGGGGGGGGGGGGGGGGGGTCGGACCCCCCCCTCCCTCGCCTGGGTCCCCCGTCCTCCGCTCCCCTCCAGCCTTACATAGAAGCAGCCGCTATTTGTAAGAGGCACGGGCGGGGAGGACTCACCTCTTCCTCGATCCAGCGTGCGCTCCACTGACGTCACTTCCTGCAACGCTGCAGGAAGTGATATCAGTGGAGCGCACGCTGGGAAGAGGTGAGTCCTCCCCGCCCGTGCGTCTTACAAATAGCGGCTGCTTCTTCTATGTAAGGCTGGAGGGTAGCGCAGTTCGGGGGACCCAGGCGAGGGAGGGGGGGGTACGACCCCCTCCCCGCCGCTAGGCCCAATACCCCCGTCCTGCCAGCTACCCCTCCAGCTCGGCGGCCCCCCAGGGGGGTGGCGGCGGAAAATTTTTTTTTCCTCAGGCGGCAAAAAGTCTAGGGCCGGCCCTGTCTGGCATCAGCTAATACCTGTAAAAGCCAGATAACCGAGATTCTACTGCATTACACACTGAGCAAAATGGAACTATAGCTATAGCGCTGGTCATAAACCGTTCTTTCAGCACAGGAAGGAAATGAGTGGGGTCAGGTGATCTGCACTATGCTGTGGAAGGAACTCCCATTCTGCTGCAACAAGGAACTAGTGGTCCAAGGCAGGAGCCAGGCAGCTTAATATTTTAAATATGGTATACTTATTGCAAAAAAGTACAAACGTGCAATGTGCAAAATTTTGTAGATTGCTATTGAATCTAAATTTACTAAAATATGCATTTAAAATATGGAAGGCTTCTCAGCAACTTTCAGAAATTTAGAGTAAATCAAGAATTTGTCCTAAAAAGACTAAACTCCTTACACAATATCATTTTGAATACAATGTGTAAGTAACATTTTTCATAAGTCTGTTTTTATAATTTTCATATTTCGGTTTCTTACAACTAAACAACTTACTTCCTATGAGAAGAGCAGGATTGCAGAGGTGCAGAAGAAGCGTAAGCTGCGCAAATCCAGAGCCAATGTTCTGCCAACCATCGCAGCAAACCACATGTACCCTACATGTGGCATAGCTTTCTGAACCCGCATTGGACTGAGCATTAAATAAAATGATCACATGGATGGATGACTTTGAATCCAACTACACAGCATAATGTACTGATATCAGGTGGCAGTAGAATGCCACTTAGTACTTCATGTTGCACCACAGCACTTTGTAAAAATAAACTTTGGCCCACTTATTTAAAAACAAACAAACATATAACTGCAATGATAGGCAATGTTCTCTCTCACTATAACAAAGTGTGTTAGGGTAGATAGAGGAGAGAGTACACTCCAAATGACCAACGTAATTCAATATATTATAAACATACAAATTTTTATTGAGAACCTTAATAAAATAATTTTTTCATAAAAAGTATGCACCCACAAAGTGGTCGGCCGACCCTGCACCCTCATCCATCCAGCCACATACACATACAGCCAAAAAAAGTTCAGTTGCAGTGATCACTGAGTGGGTTATGCCCAAATGTCCGCCGAACATCTGCCTTATGTTTAGTTATAGCTTCTCATTTGAATGGAAACATGATCAATCTTATTAGTATCGGTTAGTATCAGCCAAGCACATCAAGCAAGATAGCAGCGCCTCATTGCGAAATGCAAGGGCCAGTTCAAGAGTCATAGGCTATGGAAGCAGCATAAATAGCGTACAGTGTATCAAACACATTGATTGCCAGCTTATTTCGTATACTCTACCAGCTCCATGAAGTTTGCGGGATGGTAAATGTCCCATAAAGACATTGTGCAGTTCATCTGCCCGGCACGATGGAAATAGGCATTTTGTATTTGTAATCCACAGGCGGCATCTAGGTCTCACGGAAACAGTCACGGAGACACACGAAGTTCCGTCCTGGCAAGGTAGCGGAGCGGAGAAGCAATGCAGGGCAGATCCAATGAACAGCAATCCGGCAGTCAGGCAGGTGAATGGAGAGCAGTGGAGGGTAGGCTCGCTCCACGTGGGTCACACTCGCACGCCGTGTGTACCCGACATGTTTCGCCGGCTCACTTCCGGCTTTCTCGAGGGGGCGTGTCAGCAAGCTCACGTCACCATGCACACACTTCCCATATATACTAAACTCCGGCCAGTCATCAGCCACGCTCACCACCTCCTCCCTCCGCATCACTGGAACGCAAGCTGCGACCAGGGACGGGAGGGGAGGGCAGAAGAGCAAAATGGCCGCATTACATTCAAAAACCATCCTGAACTAAGTATATTGTGGATATGTGGCCAAAAATCCAAAACCAAAATCAAAAAAATATATATAAACATTTCATATATAGAGGAAGGTTAAGGGCAAATCAAGTCCCTACCTCCTCAAGTGGGTAAACAATGCCAGGTAATAATTATATCAAAAAATTATTATTAGAGGGGCCACATGATGTGTAGCTGGACTAGAACGCCAAGCTAGGACCATGACTCATGGCCACACAGGCCAAAAGGCGCGTGTCACAAGGCAACACCGCAACGGTAGGTGCGCCAGAGAACACACAACACCAGAACAGCGAGCAGTCTACAGTGGCAAGAAGGGGGCATAACTCTGGGAGTCATTGAGGCCCGGGGGGGTAGTGGCTTTTAATTCATAAATCCAGCGTGCCTCACGCTGGAGGGCTAGCCTATCAAAATTTCCACCTCGAATGTTAGTATGGATACGGTCCAACCCAATGACTCTCAAGCCATTGTAGTTCCCACCATGGACGTTTTTAAAGTGGCGGGCCACCGGTGACGGAACCTCTGGATCCTTGCTCTTTATTTTAGTTATATGCTCATTAATACGTCTCCTCAGTTCCCTCTTGGTCTTGCCCACGTAGAAAGCTCCACACGGGCAGACCAAGAGATAAATCACCAGAATGGTGTTGCAGTTAACAAAGTGAGCAAGGGTCCAGGTCCTACCGTTCGGTAGCTCAACCACCCGACCCACCTGCATAAACCTGCAGACCGTGCAACCGCCACATCTGTAGGTCCCAGTGACCTTACAGTGTTTGGGGGTACCACCCGTACCAGGAAAATGACTATTGACCAATAAATCTCTTAACGACGGGGCTCTCCTGAACGAAACATTCGGTGACTCAGGGACAATGGCACTCAATTTAGGATCATTACGTAAAATATACCAGTGACGTCTAAGGACATCCATGATAAGGCCATGCTGGACACAAAATCTTGTACAGAAACGCACATCGTTCTGTGCACGTGCGGGGTGATGTTGTACCCCTATTAACGCCTCACGATCAGTATGCATCGCACGTTGATATGCACGTCTGAGGTGGACATCCCGGTAGCCCCTCTCTCTGAACCTATTACGCAAATCTCTGGCCTCCTTTTCAAAGGTGGCCATCTCTGAGCAGTTTCTACGCATCCTCAGGTACTGACCAGTGGGAATCCCCCTGACAGTATGTGAGGGATGGAAGCTATCTGCTCTCAATAATGAGTTGGTAGCCGTCTCTTTTCTATAAAGGGTAGTAGAAACATAGCCATCAGGACTTAAGGAAATGTTTAGGTCGAGAAACGGGACCACTGCGTCATCCACCTGAAACGTAAATCGCAAATTGCGTTCATTTGTGTTCAAGCGAGCTACAAAATCTGTGAGCAATTTACGCCCACCCGTCCAGAACAGCAAAATATCGTCGATGTACCTGTGCCACGCCACAATGTGGCACAGGTACATCGACAGAGTCATCAGAAAAAATCTCCCGTTCCCACTCCCCCAGGTACAGGTTCGCATACGACGGGGCACATGTGGTCCCCATCGCTGCGCCCTGCACCTGGAGGTAGTGAGTTTCCTCAAAAACAAAAATGTTATTACAGAGCAAAAATTCCAACAAGGATAACAAAAATCCATTATGGGCTGCATGCATAATACTCAATTCATCCAAAAACGTACCAACAGCCATTACCCCCCTGTCATGGGGGATACTTGAATACAGGGCCTCCACATCGAGGGCCACCAGACTTGTGCCAATCGGAACCTGTAAGCCATTCAAAATTTGCAATAAATGCAACGTATCCCTAACATATGAAGGTAAGCTCTGCACATGCGGCTGTAAGTGCTTATCTAGATAGATGCTAATTTTCTCCGTGAGGGATCCCTTCCCCGAAACAATCGGGCGCCCAGGGGGCTTATCCAAACATTTATGCACCTTCGGTAAGGAATAAAACGTAGGTGTGATGGGATTTACTACCTTAAGAAATTGGCTCGTCTCTTCGTTAATTATATTGCGAGCAACCGCATCATCAATTATGGCTGCCAGGTCGGCCCGACATCTGGTGGCCCTCGACATGGATACCCTCCTATAACACTGCCGGTTCCCCAGAAGGTCCATACACATATCTCGATAATCTGTGCTGGTCATGATGACTATATTGCCCCCTTTGTCGGAGGGTTTTATCACCCATTCCTTTTGTTCTCTTAATAAATTCAGTGCCAGCGTCTCCTGTTCACCCAAGTTGGTATCAGGGGAAGTGTCTAACCTAATCTGTGAGAGCTCATCCTCTACCACCTTCATGAATGTTTTTAGGCTAGGATTAAGTGAAAAGGGAGGGAATTTGACCGACCTATTCCTCAGACCAACGTCACGGAGATGTGGTTGATATGTGGGGGGGGCATGTATTGTCCCCCCCACACACTCCACATTCGGTATCTCATAACTACCTGGATTAGACTCCAAATCTTCCAAGATCTTGAGGGCTCTTAGATCCTCCTCCGTCCAGAGCTCACCCGGGGAAAAGATCTCTCGATCTCTACTTTTATCACCAAATAATGATTGTAATAGAATTTTTCTGCCGAAGATCTGAAAATCAGTAATAACCTCAAATCTGTCCATATTGTGGGTCGGACAAAATCCGAGCCCCCTAGACAGAAGTGTTACCACAGAATCGGGTCACCGTGTGTTAGTCAAATTAATTACCTGAAGTTGGTTCATCTCTCCGGCCGAAACAGCCTCAATCTTGGTGTCCATGTCTATATCCCCAGGCGGCTCTGTCCTAAAAAAGGAATGGCAGAGGAGGATGCAGACCCCCCATGTCCATGACCCGCTCCTCGAATGTTCCCTGAGCCCGTTGACTCTTCCTCCTCTGGTGAAGTACATGACTGACTATGTTCTTTCCTCGCTCTCTGTTTGTTCTCCTTCTTTTTCTCCTTTCTCTCTTTAGATCTAGACCGCGTATAATACCGGTCTATGCTGTTTCTAGTGGAATCTGAACTTTGTGATCCTGCCCTGCTCACTCCGCTAACAGAGGAATCAGATTCATCCGTCGCGGGCACACGGACTGGTTCTCTCTCACCACACTCACTTTAACCAAAGTCTGCAACTGTTACCTGCAAAATGACCAAAGGTCAGTCCTGAGTAGGAGGGGCTTGCACTAGCAGTGAAGCGCATGCGCCTTGTCTTTATAAGCAGGACAGGAGCACAATTTCCTCATTAAGATGCCTAATGTGAATCATCAACACTTTTTTTATAACTAGACTCCTAAGTAACAGATCATCACCAGGTTAAAGCAAATCTATCTAACAGGTTTGGAAAGCAGGAAAAGTCCTGTGCCCCCATTAAAGAGATAGATTCCCATTACTTCCTGTGACAGAATATCTTGAAATGGAAACAAAGACAGTAATTATAATAAAAAAGCCACTATACTATGGGGAACACATATGAACTGTGTTAAGGTGGACACATGCTCCACTGGGGGAGGGAGGGGGGGAAAGACACCTGCACACCCATGCCATTTCCGGTGAGTATACAGCTTAACTGTTGCAGACAGGATACAGAGTACCCTCTGTACTCTACAGCAGAATTTGAGCCAGTACTTTGGATTTTAGTTTTGGATAAAGCCAATCTAAACTCTGGCAGTAAATTCACAGAACCTTTAGCATCTAAAAATAGTGGTGGAATTCTCTGCTGCAAGACACAAGGACTTTTTAAACAGCAGGCTGCAGGAATCGCGAAGTAGCTTGCGGTCTGCGGCTCAGTACCCTCTAAATAGACCAGTTTCTGGCTCATCCCCCATGACTACTATTAGGTTGTACACACACCTAATGATAGAAAATGGGAACTCACACTGCTGGAAGCAGAGCCAGGAAACGTCTCGTCAGAGCAATCCTGGGCCAATGACCACAAACCACTTCTGCATTCCAGTGCCACTCTGCAACTTCACTTTTCAAAATGTTTTAAAAAAAATGTCCAAATGTCAAAATAGACAAGACTGGCATCATTTTTTTGTAAAATATGTTACAAACAGGGCTAGCCGTGCTATACATGATATGCAATCCTTTACTAATATACCTCAATTAATTCGCAGAGGTGGAACTAAGTGCAATTCTAGAAAGATGACAAAATGAAAAAACATGTGCTCATCAAAATTGTGTTGACGTGCAACAAGGTAAGCTCAAGAGTTCTTGCAGAGGACCTCTTCATCATTGGAATTCACAAAACTGGTTATGGTTAAAAAAGGTTACTATTGAGGAAATCACTGTTATTAATATTATGTATTTATATAGCCCCGACATTTGCCGCAGGTCTGTACACTGTAAATTGTCATGTCACTTAACTGTCCCTCAGAGGCGTTCACCGGCTAATCCCTACCATAGTCTATGTATGTATTGTGTAGTGCATGTATCGTAGTCTAGAGTCTAGAGCCAATTTAGGGGGGAAGCCAATTAACTTGGACCCAGCCCTGCAAGGCGAGAGTGCTAACCACTTTCTGCAACAATATTCAGTGCAAAATGTTATGGCAAATACACATAGTTGTGTTGTGATGAAACAGCACTGCATGTACCGGTAAACTTACAGAGTAATGGAGCTCTGAGCATTTTACACGGTCACTGCTAATGGTTAAGGTTTTATTACAGTCTTAATACTGTTG
Organism: Hyperolius riggenbachi; assembly: GCF_040937935.1. Lineage (NCBI taxonomy): Eukaryota > Metazoa > Chordata > Amphibia > Anura > Hyperoliidae > Hyperolius > Hyperolius riggenbachi. Next base: position 274,264,389 of record NC_090650.1, on the reverse strand, counting down.
TATTGGTCTGAAAACCACCCAAATAGACCATTCCCCAAAAAATGACTGCAGAGGTTTTATACTTCAGAACGGGCTAAAATATCTACTATTGCTCTTTTGTGCCATGAGGAGGTTGTACTGAAATTTAAATTGGTTTGAAGAATGTTTCCTGGCCATGTGTTTCCTAAGGACATGACAATAAAAATGGAATTTGCTGAATCAGACTGCACTCATATTTATTAAAACAGCTGTGCCCAACCTACGGCCCGCGGGCCATTTGTGGCCCGCGAGGCCAGTTTCTGTAGCCCGCGCGGTGGTGTCCTGCGGAGGGGGAGAGGATCGGTGGTATTGCGTAGTTATAGTATCGGCATAGTCCCGCGCATACACCAGCGTGTGCTCCGTATTCAGCCCCGGGGAGCGCTGGGATAGTTAGAAAGCCTCGCTCATTGGTTACTGCAGGAACCTTCCTCCAATAGGAATCAGCCTGATTCCTATTGGAGGAAGGTTCCTGCAGTAACCAATGAGCGAGGCTTCCTAACTATTCCAGCGCTACCCGGGGCTGAATACGGAGCACACGCTGGTGTATGCGCGGGACTATGCCGATACTATAACTACGCAATACCACCGATCCTCTCCTCCTCCGCAGGACACCGCAGGCAGCCTCCTCAGCCCCACACAGAGCTGACAGCCTCCTCAGCCCCACACAGAGCGGGAAGCCTCCTCAGCAGAGCTTAGGCCTCTGTTCCTCCTCAGCAGAGCTGACAGCCTCCTCAGCCAGCACACTACAGGCTGGACTCTGATACCATTGCTGCATTAATCTGCCCTGTGCATACACCCAGGTACCATACTGGACTCTGATACCATTGCTGCATTAATCTGCCCTGTGCATACACCCAGGTACCATACTGGACTCTGATACCATTGCTGCATTAATCTGCCCTGTGCATACACCCAGGTACCATATTGGACTCTGATACCATTGCTGCATTAATCTGCTGCAAACTTCTCATTAAGAAAATGTGCATCAAATAGTGAGTACAACAATTCTTATATTGTCGTTTTCTTTCCATTTCCAACACCATGTTAACTGTTACTAGAAAAACGTTAAAAGTTTTACATCGAAATTTTGTATGCATGTGTTCCGTCCCTCGAGATTTTTCTTGATTTGAAGTTCGGCCCTCGGGCCAAAAAAGGTTGAGCACCACTGTATTAAAAGATCAGATCACATTACAGCATTCCATTCATTTAAAAAAAATCTATAGAATTTATATTTAACGATCGATTTTATAAATTAGTTTATTCGAATTTTGAATTTTCCTCTATGAAAATCAGACATCTTATTGAACAATTGACTAAAATAAAATCTTTTCAGTCAGAGAAAGTATTTAAAGGGATTGGCCCCCTCATCTGTGACTAAGCACAATTTGTAATTTGATCCCTCAGTTGTGTCAGCTGACTGCCATGGCAGAGAGTTCATAGGTAAATACAGGTTGTTAATATGTTTGCTTCCATGAAAGCAGGAAGTAGACAAACTGCCGATTTATTGCAGGATTTATACCAGCTGTAACAAATAATTTTTTTTAAAGGTTATTATGCTGTTGCTTATCTTTTAGAGGTGAGATTAAGTTCAGATTTGCTTTAAATCAATTATTTTTTGAAAAAAAATGTGAAAAATTCTCATATGATTTTTTCTCTACATAAATTAATTATTTTTCAGGAAAAAAAATGTAACAATGGAATGATGTGGTAGAATTCCGTATGGCCACACTTAAGAGAATCTGTATTGTTAAAATCGCTCAAAAGTAAACATACCAGTGCGTTAGGGGACATCTCCTATTACCCTCTGTCACAATTTCGCCGCTCCCCGCCGCATTAAAAGTGGTTAAAAACAGCTTTTAAAAGTTTGTTTGTAAACAAACAAAATGGCCACCAAAACAGGAAGTAGGTTGAGGTACAGTATGTCCACACATAGAAAATACATCCATACATAAGCAGGCTGTATACAGCATTCCTTTTGAATCTCAAGAGATCATTTGTGTGTTTCTTTCCCCCATGCACTGAAGTTTCAGGCTGCTCTTTTCTTCTTGCAAACAGCTTTGCCCTTGTTTGTAATTCCTCAGTATGTGAAAGCCCAGCCAGCTCAGAGGACAATTTATCCAGCTGATTAGAGCAGCTTCTCTCTTCTCTCTTATCTAAATAACACACAGGCAGTGTGCATAGAGGGGCCAGAAAGGGTGAGTTCATAGCAGAACCACAACACTGAAGAACTTGGCAGCCTTCCAGACACAGGCCGACAAGTCTGACAGGGGAAAGATACATTGATTTATTACAGAGACTGTCATAGTAGAAAGTGCTGCAGTTAGCCAGAAGACATTAGAATAGCTTTTGGAACATGTAGGATGATAAAAAAACAGGATGCAATTTTTGTTACGGAGTCTCTTTAACCAGTTCACCCCCAAGGGTTTTTATCCTAACGGACCAGAGCAATTTTCAGTTGTCAGCGCTCCTCCCTTTTATTCCCTAATAACTTTATTACTTCTTATCACAAGAAAATGATCTATACCTCGTTTTTTTCGCCACCAATTAGGCTTTCTGTGGATAGTACATTTTGCTAAGAATTTTTTTATTCTAAATGCATTTTAATGAGAAAAACAGAAAAAAAATCATTATTTCTCAGTGTTCAGCCTTTATAGTTTTAAAATTAAACATTCTCCTGTGGATAAAACAAACACGTTTTATTTGCCCAGTGGTCCCGATAATTAAACCGTTTAGATTATGTCCCTACCACAATGTATGGCGACAGTATATTATTTTGAAATATAAGTGGTTATTTTTCTGTTTGTTCTGGCCATAATTACAAGCCCCTATGTAATAAATTAAAATTAATTTTCCCCCATAAAATATAGAATAAAAAAAGCTGAGTCCCTAAGGCAACTATTTTTATTTTTTTTTTAAGCTGATTTTTTTTTTTTTACAAGTGTTTTTTTTGGGGGGGAGGGTTGGAAGTGTAATTTTATTAATGATGTGTATATACTTGAAAATGTATGTATTTTGTAAGTGTAATATACTTTTTGGCCACAAGATGGCGCTGGTGAACACTCATAGGACGTGTTCACTTTTTTTTTTTTTTTTTTTACACACTTTATTAAACTGTTACATTTCCTGTTTATGTGAATGGACGTAGCCGCTGTTCGCGGTCACGTCCATTCACTCCAGGCACTGCGATTGGGTAGAGGACTGTTCAGTCCTCTTCCCCAATCGCCCAGCACGGGATCCCGACGGTAATGGCGGCGGTAGCGGCGGACACACGGCGGTAGCAGCGGCGGGAATGCGCGACGTATTAAAACGTCATGTTGCTGTTAATAGCGGTAAGCATGACGTTTTAATACGTTAGGATGGCGGTAAATGGTTAAAGAGACTCCGTAACAAAAATTGCATCCTGTTTTTTATCCGTAGATTGCCATCTGCGGTACCTTTTCCCCCTACAATGAAATTTTCAGAGACAAATGATAATTATAGTTGTCAAATAATAGTTATTCTGTGGCTCATTTCTTACCGCAGTACAGAAGATGCAGCTGCAGCCCCGAAGGGTGGTCATCATATCAAGAGGGTGTTCACACAGACACAGCTTGCACATAATCAGGGGTTCCAGTGCCAATTCTCCATGGCTTGAATTGCCATTCATCATGGTGTGATGAAGGATCTTACCAGCAGAAGCCATGATTGCCTCAGTTTATCAACATTCCTACTCGTGAGAACTGAAAGAAAAAAAAAAAAAAAAAAAGAGAAAAAAAAAAACACACTTAAGAAACAATCATGTTTTACTGTAAGGAGAAATTAAATAAGGAAATATTCTAAAATAAATGATATATATTGAATGATAGTCTAGGTAAGAAGACAGCACTACTGAATCAAATATATATTTATTATCCTAACTGCAAAACCTCACATACCGCCATTTAACCTCCTGAGCGGTATGGACGAGCTCAGCTCGTCCATCACCGCCGGAGGCTGCCGCTCAGGCCCTGCTGGGCCGATTTTCTTCAAATAAAAAGCAGCACACGCAGCCGGCAGTTTGCCAGCTGTGTGTGCTGCCTGATCGCCGCCGTTCTGCGGCGATCCGCCGCGAGCAGCGGCGAAAGAGGGTCCCCCAGCCGCCCGAGCCCTGCGCAGCCGGACCAATCAGTTCCGGCCAGCGCTAAGGGCTGGATCGGAGGCGGCTGACGTCAGGACGTCGGCTGACGTCCAGGACGTCACTCCGCTCGTCGCCATGGCGACGAGGAAAGCCAAACAAGGAAGGCTGCTCATTGCGGCCTTCCTTGTTTATTCTGGGCGCCGGAGGCGATCGGAAGAACGCCTCCGGAGCGCCCTCTAGTGGGCTTTCATGCAGCCAACTTTCAGTTGGCTGCATGAAATAGTTTTTTTTTAATTAAAAAAAAACCCTCCCGCAGCCTCCCTGGCGATCTCAATAGAACGCCGGGGAGGTTAAAGGACCACTATCACGAAAAAAATTGTAACATTTAAAATGCACTTTAAATCACTTTTCTCCTATGTTCCTGTTGCTTACAGTAGGCAGTAAAAATCTGTCAGGTTTTTGGACTAATCCATCTCTTCATGGGGATTCTCAGGGTTTTATTTTCAAAACCACTTACTGGTGGTTTTTAACCACTTCTCCTCAAAGGGGTTTTTACCCTAACGGACAAGAGCGTTTTTCACCTCTCAGTGCTCATACCATTCATTTGCCAATAGCTTAATCACTACTAATCACAATGAAATGATCTATATCTTGTTTTTTTCACCACCAATTGGGCTTTTTGGGGTTGATATTTGTTTTCAGTAATTACTTTATTTTCTATGCAGAAAACAAATCGTGCAGGCACCACCGATGTAATTATAGCTTCTTTTTATTGGTCACATCAGACAAAGCAGAGGATACGACAGACCGCTGTTTCGAGCAATCTAGCTCTTTATCAAGTTGTCAAACACTGCATCAATTTTCTATGCTTTTAAAAGGGGAAAACAAGGAAAAAATTAAAAAATACACTATTTCTCCAATTTCATCCCCTAAAGTTTTAATATAAACACTGCTACTGTGCATAAAACCCACACATTTTATCTGCCTATTTGTTCTGGTTATCACAAGATTTTAATTATGTCCCTAGTACAAAGTATGGTGACAATATAGTATTTGGAAATAAAGGTGTATTTTTTCTTTGGTGGGTTTTTTTTTCACTATTTTTTACATGCACGCGTGCGGGAATGCACGTGCACGCACGGGGACGTGCACAGCGACAGCAGAACTGTCTGACTTATAAAAACGTCCTGGAGCCATTGAGAGGCTCTAGCAGGACGTTTATATAAGTCAGCTTGTCATTAAGTGGTTAAATTAATTTGCACATCCTGTGCCTTTAAATTTACCTGGAGCCTTTCCCTGCAACCATTTATAACCAGGTGCTGCTTGGTGAAGAGCACTTACCAGCCCACTTGTTTGTGACACTTTAAATGATAGAGGACTTCTGCAGAAAAAAAAAAGTACCTGACATTTTCAATTGCAAACCACAACTTTTAAGACAAGAGCGAGAAGCTCTAACCTAAACGTGGAATGTAGCTATAGGTCTTTGAAATAGCATTGGAATGTGTTGCATATGGGCAGAGACACCCATATGCCATTCACTTTTTCTCCTAAGTTACTTCCCAGGAGATAATTTTCATATTCTCTTTAAAATAAGATTTTACTATTGAAAAAGTGCCCAAAAATTGGCAAAAAAGTACCAGCAAAATTATTTTGAGTAATATTTTGCTGGTGGTGTAAAAGGCATTTTATGACACGGAGTGAACATATCACCTAGGAGAAAATTCAGGATAAAATGTTAATTGCATATGGGCCAGTATATGGACCTTTTTTTATCAGAATCAAAATCAATTTATTTCGCCAAGTACAACGGGTGTTGTACCTGGAATTCATGCCCTTGTAGAGTGCACACTATATGCAGTGGGCGATACTGGACCACTACACCCATGGGCACATAAGCAATTAACTTTTTCACCTCATATATCTCCTAGATGTTTCATCTTTTCTAACTAACTAACTTTTCAGCATTTTACAATTGAAAAAGTACCCAAAGGTTGGTGAAAAGGTACTATCAAATTTATTTTGAGTATTTTCTTGCTTGATGATGCCTTAAAGGGAACCAGAGATAAATGGTTCACACAAAATAAACATATCAGTCGATAGCTTGTAAAGAATAAATGCTCTACCTGGTAATTTCACCACTTTGGTGTGCCTTTTTTAGTGTTTTTTATCAATTATTGATCCACACAAAATACAATATGGCCACCAGGTCATATCCCTTCTGCTTCCGGGTTATGAGTTGTTCTGGATGTGCTGTCTAGGCTATATGAGAAAGGCTGCTGCAGGCTTTCATCTGTGTGCTTTCATTTTGGTATGATGTGCAGCTGCCTGTAGGAAGTGTCTCTCATAGGAATGAAACTGCAGTCATCATCATTATCTGTGCAGAGTGCACACAGATCATATTGCAGCCACACTTGTCTGTTTCAGAGCTTCTCTCTCAGCAGAAGCAGCCTCTCCCATGTCATCAGAGCTCTCAGTATGCAAAGTAGCAAAGCTGAGCCAGGAGGGGGCAGGCTTTGGCTTGAAAAGACTCCACAGAAGAGTGACTCAGCTATAATGCTTCCAGATCAAACCTAGACTGAAGGCTCAGTCGGGGATTCTTATCACAGCTGATAACAGACTAATTAAGCAGATAAGAATGAAACTAAAAGCAGGGTAGGTGTTTACAGTCATGTTCCCACTGATAAATGTAGTAAAATACATGAGGGTGCTTCGTCTCTGGTTCTCTTTAAAGAGAACCTGTAACAAAAAAAAAGTTCCCCTGAGGGGTACTCACCTCAGGAGGGGGAAGCCTCAGTGTCCCAATGAGGCTTCCCCCTACCCCTGTAGCTGCAGGCAATCCAGCGCTGGCTCCCCCGAAGTGTCCGGCAATCCTCCCTCGACAAGCCTGACAAGCTACATTTATTTACGTTCCCTGGCTCCATCGGGGGCACTGTTGCGGCTCTCAGCAGGGAGATAGGCGGAACTAAACGATCTCTGTCGAGTCTGCTCTACTACGCAGATGTAGGAGACTTGCGCCTGCACAGTAGAGCGGCCCGGCAGCAATCGGCTATTTCCGCCTATCTCCGACTGGAGAGCCGTTACTGCGCCTGTGCTGGAGCCGGGAAGGTAAATATTTACATCCTCGCTGTTCGGGGAGCTTTATCGCCGCCACCGTGGGACCAAGGAGGACGGGGAAAGCCTCAATAGGATCCGGAGGCTTCCCCCACCTGAGGTATGTACCCCCCAGGGGAGGGTTTTTTTGTTACAGGTTTTCTTTAAAGGGCATTTTGTGACACAGTGAAAATATCACCTAAGTGAGAACTCAAGAGAAAAAGTGAATTGCATATGGCCCATGGTGTGCATGAACTTCTTACTTACAGGCAATGCCACTATACGGAACTTACAAGTCTAAGTAACATCTAATTAACATCCTTTCTAAGTAACATCTGGATCGTGCAAGAGACATTAAGGGCCTGATCCAATTGACCTTTTCTCCTAGGAGATAATGTTCATCTTCTGGTTAAAATAACTCTCCAACACTACAACTGAATTGAAAAAGTAACAAAAAGTAGGTGAAAAGGTATTTTCTTGCTTGCTGGTGGCTTAAAAGGCATTTTATTTATAATGAAAAAATATCACCTAAAAGAAAACTTAGGAGAAAAAGTGAATTGGATCAGGCCCTAAATGTTTATTTAAACCTCTTAGCTTCAGTGAGAGGCAGGTTCCAAAACAGAAAATTAGCTCAGCCTGTGATCTAATAAGAAATTGCATCGTGTGTAGACATCCAAATTGTTTCAGATGGATTGTGTTGATAAGTATCCAAAATCTATTGCAATCCAATCGGACCGGCTGGGAATTATCTAATAGATCCGTCGAAAAATTTAACAGTGTGCATTATGTTTTAGATTTCAATGTAAAAAGAAACGAAGAGGAAGTAAAATGTGTTCCTGCCCAATGTTTGACCAACATTAGCTTTCTACTGTGAACTCAAAAATCAGTATGATAAGTTGTATGAAGCAGAAACTGAATGGGGTCACAGAAATACCTCAGCTTTTGGCAAATAGTAAAATATTTAGATATATAAATGTACAGTGAGTGACGTGTAATGAGAGTGATGACTAAAATCATCAAGTCTTCAAGTATAAGTGATGTTCTTTAAAATTCCTCTTTATAACTGAATGTGGACTTTGCACTGCCCATCTTTCCCAGCGGGTCCCCAACAACAAAAATCTAAAAAAGGTGCCAAACTGTACCAATTGAAAACCAGTGGATTCAATAATTCTGATCATATCTTCCTCTAATCTTTTGCTAGAGAGTTCCATCTAGTGAGTGGTTGCATATAGCCGAGTTTCCTGACCAACATGAATCCTGATCTTCCCATGGTCTGGCCAATTTGGGAAAAGAAATGAACAAACGGTCATCGCCTGCGCCGTGCCATTTAGGATAGTTAGCACAAGCAGCGGTATTATGAATATTTTACACTCACTAGATAGCAGACAACAATTTAGACAAAATATGTTGCATAATCAAGTTACTTCACATCGACTACTGGCTGTTCAGATGAGTCTTTTCCAAAATCTAATATAGTTTTGGATGACATATCAAAGAAGATATTCTGCCAATGTTATCCCATTACCTCAAGTGAACCTTATTTTTCCTGAATGAATGCAGCCCACATTATTGCATCTACTCATAAAAAGAATGAAATTAAACTGTGGCGTAAAAATGATGCAACCTGGAAGAATTCTGAAAAAAATTCTTGCAAGATGGAAAGTATAACTATTTCATTCCTTTCAGCAGTGTAGATTATGCAATGGAAAATAAAGGAACACTTTGTAAAGACATCTCATTTTTTTTTTAAATCATACTGGATCTGTATAGTGATATGGGTAGGGAAATGTGTTAGGAACAGAAAACTTACACATTGGTTCATGGAAATTATCAGTCTACAGAAAACTGAATTCATAGACATCCCAAAAATCAAAGTAAAACGTGATGTGGCAAGCTAGTCCATTCTGCAGAACATTCACTGCATAAAATCAGAATTGTACTCAGTTTATATGGCCACCATGTGCTTGTATGCAAGCTTAAAGAGAACCCGAGGTGTGTTTAAAGAATGTTATCTGCATAAAGAGGCTGGATCTGCCAATTGGCGTAAAGTCCTGGGGCTCTGTTTAGCATGAGATCGCGCGCATGGTGCGCGCGCATCTCATGCTCGGAGGGTGGAGCTCCGCCCCGCCTTCAGTCTCCGAGCGGCTGTCGCCGCTCGGGAGACTGTTAGACGGCGATTATGCCGTCTATTTACTAGGTGCAGCGCTGCGATGAGCAGCAGCGCTGCACTGGGGACAGCCGTGTGACACGGCTGTCCCCATGGGGGACAAGAGAGCGATCGGCTCTCATAGGCAGAAGCCTATGACAGCCGATCGCCATAATTGGCCGGCTGTGGGGAAGGAGGGAGGGAATAAATTTAAAGAAACAGGTTTTTTTTCCTAAAATCCCATAACAATAATATTTATTTTAAAAAAAATAAACATGGGGGGAGCGATCAGACCCCACCAACAGAGAGCTCTGTTGGTGGGGAGAAAAGGGGGGGAATCACTTGTGTGCTGAGTTGTGCGGCCCTGCAGCTTGGCCTTAAAGCTGCAGTGGCCAATTTAGCTAAAAATGGCCTGGTCACTAGGGGGGTTTAGCCCTGCAGTCCTCAAGTGGTTAAAGAGAACCCAAGGTGGGTTTGAAGAATATTATCTGCATACAGAGGCTGGATCTGCCTATACAGCTCAGCCTCTGTTGCTATCCCAAACCCCCCTAAGGTCCCCTTGCACTCTGCAAACCCTCATAAATCACAGCCACGCTGCTGACAAACAGCTTGTCAGAGCTGGCTGTGTTTATCTCTATAGTGTCAGTCTGCTGCTCTCCCCGCCTCCTGCAGAACTCCAGTCCCCGCCTGCATCCCTTCCCTCCCGGTTGATTGGAGGGAAGGGACGGGGGCAGGGACCGGAGCTATGCAGGAGGCGGGGGAGCAGCTGAGACTGACACTACAGATGTAAACACAGCCTCACAGCATGGCTGTGATTTATGAGGGATTGCAGAGTGCAGGGGGACCTTAGTGGGGTTTGGGATAGCAACAGAGGCTGGGCTGTATAGGCAGATCCAGCCTCTGTATGCAGATAACATTCTTTAAACACACCTCGGGTTCTCTTTAAGGTGCCCATACACTCGTCAGATTGGCAGCAGATAGATAAGAAATGCATCTGATGATCTATCTGATGCGTTTTTAGAACATTTTTTACCAGGATAGAATTCCAATAGATTTCAGTTTGAAATCTATTGAAATTCGTTCTGATGGCATTTTTTTGCCATCAGATTTCCATTAAGGCCAATGCAAACTGATAAGCAATCTCATCAGATCGACCTAAATTTTCCACCCTGCCAGTTCGATGGAAATCCATCAAAATCGATCGAAATCGGCCATCGATCGGTCGATTGGCCAACCGATTTGCAATCGATCACTCGATCGATCGAGATCGATCGGCCAGAAAATCGTCTGAGTGTATGGGCCCATTTACCTCCACACAGTGAGAGAGTTATCTTATCTCTTCATTCCCTAATTTACCTCCTCTGTAGTTATTTTCACACTGTAACGATCGGTGTCAGCCAGAACAGATTTTCTGATTATTGGTGATCTGCAGTATCACCAATAATACAGATGTTATACCTTCCTCAGCACAATATAGACAGAGTCTCTCTGATCCTCTGCCATTCTTTTCCACTTGAGTTAACCTAGAATGACCGATTTGCATCGGCTCATCTTGTGATGACGGAGGTGGAGAAGAGGCAAAGGAAATAGATCTTAAAGCATTTTTTCCACGGGTTAGCTTTTGATAGCGAATGCGACGATCAATCCGCACGGCCAACGAAATTGCCTCATCCAGGGATTTAGGCTCAGGATGCCCTAGCATCAAATCAGTGACTGCATCAGACAACCCTGACAGAAAACTATCTAATAAAGCATACGTTCCCCATCTAGCTGACAAAGCCCACCTCCTAAATTCAGCGGCATAACTCTCCACCGGATTACGACCTTGCCCGAGAGTCTTTAGCTTCCTCTCAGCCGTAATAGCCACGTTCGGATCATCGTAAATAACGGCCATAGCCTTAAAGAACTCCTGAACTGAGGATAAAGCCTCATGCTCTGCATGCAGACCATATGCCCAGGTTTGTGAATCTCCTGTCAAAAGTGTCTTTATAAATGTTACCCTGACAGATTAGGCCTTAACTCAAAGTAAGATAACACACGATTTCTAAAATTCTGAAAATCAGATCTCTGTCCAGAAAAATTCTCTGGTACGGGCATGCGAAGGTCCGTTACTGGAGGGGATCGCACTGCATCGATAGTCGTTTGAAGTACCTGAACCAGCCCAGACAGTTGGGTGATCTGAGTCTGTTGGGTACCAATAACTCCGGTAAGATCGTTTACCGCAGTGGTCAGGGCTTCAACTTGACTACGCAGTGCGTCCATATTGTTTGGTCTGCTATTCTGTATCGATCGGTGTCAGCCAGAACAGATTTTCTGATTATTGGTGATCTGCAGTATCACCAATAATACAGATGTTATACCTGATTGTGTGGTGATCTGCAGAATCACCAATAATACAAGTATAGCAAGACACACAGGATACAAAGATGTAAGATGGTGTTTGGTGCAACAGTAAATATAGATGGAGATACCCACTGTCCAGAGGAGCTGGTGAAGGGGGTATCTCTAATCAACACAGTAATCAGTATTCCAGCAAGCTGGAGACTCAGATGAGTAATGATAGATTCACTCGAGGAGCGGGTGATGCACAGTAAGACAATGTAGCGAGATCACTCGAGGAGTGAGTGATTCAGACTGTACTGCAACAGATGATCCCCTGAGGGGCAGGAGACGCAGACAGTACTAATGATAGCTAGTCACCTGAGGAGCAGGTGATTAAGACTGTACTGCAGCTATCAACCTGAGGAGCAGGTGATAACTAAACTGAGAGCCCCTCACCAGGACTAAGCTCCCTGGTGAGGGCAGAAGAGTCAGACAAGCAGGTTCGGCAACACACGGACAGATACGGTACAAAGGCAGAAGACAGAATCAGAGTGAGGGATAGCCAAGTCGGCAACTGGATCAGATAGGCAAAGGCACAGTATCACAAGACAGAAGAGTAGTCAAGGCTAGCAGAGGGTCATAACAAATAATACAATTCAATTAGTACTTTAAGCTATCAACAGAATCTGTCTAAGTGTGGATCCCCAGCTCCTGCTGGTTCTAGGCACACTTTCGGATCTGACTATGGGTCTGAGTGCTAACACGTAGCATATGCAACAGCAGACGAGGAACAACTGACAGGCCTGTTCTATATATACTGGGAGCGCTCCTAAGCACCGCCCCAGTCACTCAGCCAATCAGGATCAGTGTTGGAGTCAGCTGACCGGCTGATTAGCTGACTCCCCTTCTGCTTGCATAAAGATCCTGTCTGTGCGCGCGCGTAGACCTCAGTCTATGTGCGACTGAGGGAGCAGGCAAAGTTCCACCATGCGACAATGCGGCGAAAGCCGCTGGCTGAGATGTGGAGACAGCCGCCATGCCACTCGGCGCTGCGGCGGCTTCCTCCTCATTCCCCACAATCCCAGGCACAATCCCATCATGTATCCGCGCGGCGGAACCCGCCGGCTGAGACGCGGAGATAGCCGCCATGCCGCTCCCTGATGCGGCGGCATCTCTGCAATCCCTTACGCACACACAAAGCTAATTATCAGCCTGTTAGAATTCTTGAGTTATTTTAAGGATTGAAGAGTTAACTTAAAGACAGAAGAGTTAACTTTAGGTTTGCCTGAGGTAAAATGTTTCCTAAATACTACATGCCTCATCATCATGATGATAACTTTAGAAACGTTATTAAAGACAGGAGATAAGCTTAGTGAATTGAGGCCATTGGCCTTAATTCACTAAGGTCATGCTAGAGATAATAAAGCAAGAGAAAACTTACCTCCACACGTGAGAGAGTTATTTTACCTCTTCATTCCTTAAGTTACCTCTCCTGTAGTTAATTTACCTCCTCTGTAGTTAATTTACCTCCTCTGTAGTTATTTTCACACGCAGTTAATTAACAGCCTGTCTTTAACTCTGGAGTTATTTTAAGGATTGGAGAGTTAATTTAAAGACAGAAGAGTTAACTTTAGGCTTGCCTGAGGTAAAATGTTTCCTGAATACTACATGCCTTATCACCATGGTAACAACTCTAGAAGAGTTATTAAAGACAGGAGATAAGCTTAGTGAATTGAGGCCATTGTGTCTTATAAACAGAGGGAAGGGGGGCAGTGTGAGGAAGCAAACACAGGGAAATTCTTGTCTTTGCTGCTGATAAGAGATAAGCATGCCTATACCACTCTCTGCAGTGAAAATAAACAATTTTAGACAAAGGGAAGACTTCGGCAGTCTTCGGAAGCACTTGGGTTCCCAAATACAGGCAGCTCTGTACTGTACACATGCGAGCACGTGAGAGAGTGTGCTCGCGCGTGCGCAGTAAGGAGCAGCCCGTCTTCGGAAGCCCGAGTACTTCCAAAGTCTGCTGAAGCCAACCCAATGCGGAAGAGAGGGTTCCACGACGAAATGGTAGTGGACTGTTAACGGGGAGCCTGCGGAGGAACGTGGGGACCAGGAAAAGAACAGGAAGGCTCTAATAGGACCCAGAGTCTTCACTCCCCTTAGGGGAGTATCTTTTTTTTATTTTAAAAATCACTTCAGACTCCCTTTAACTTAACAAATAACTCTTCACATATAAATATATTTTAACAATATATTAACACAGATAAGAAGACAATACTCTGTGACTACCCCTATCAGTCTTCAGTATCTCCTGGGGAAAATATTTTTTTTTTGTGTCACAGGAGAAAGTGATACTCAGATGAAAAAGGACTGACAGACAGGAAAGGCTCACTTATTGTGTTTTTCTAAACAGTTTTCAGCCTCTCCTGGGATTAACTATTTTTCTCAATGAGACTCATTTTTGTTTATGTTGCAGAAATCCTGGATTCACCCCAAAGGGATTGATTTTAGCAATGCAGAAGAACCACCATAGATCAAGTAAAAGTTCTCCTCTTGTAATGATGAACAATAAATTCCTTGTTTAAATTGGTAACTAATATTTGAGGTATGTTCTTCGTATGGATGATAAGAATTTACACAGAGCATTCCACAAAATAGTCAATGGTTCCTTACAAGAAGGGTGGTTTCCCTCTACTCTGAAAGAAGCAACCGTCAGGCCACTACTCAAGAAACCATCCTTAGACCCAGATGCTCTAAACAGCTACAGACCTGTCTCTAACCTCCCCTTTCTGGGAAAAGTTATTGAAAAGGCTGTCTACCTCCAACTTGAAGACAGGCTCTCCAGAAACAACATCCTTGACCCTCTTCAATCTGGCTTCAGGAAATATCACAGCTGTGAAACAGCCCTCACCCAGATTTGCAATGATCTGCTCATTGCAAGAGACAAGGGTCAATGTTCCATCCTGATTTTGCTCGACCTCTCAGCGGCTTTTGACACAGTCGATCATGGAATCTTGCTCAACAGGCTACAAGAGTACTGTGGCATAGATGGCATTGTTCTCTGGTGGTTCAACTCCTTCCTGGCTGGCAGAACACAAAGGGTAGCCTTAGGGCCCTTCCTCTACAACCCTGTACCACTAAAATACGGTGTACCTCAGGGCGCAATATTATCCCCTTTACTTTTCACCATATACATGCTGCCACTTGGAGAAATCATACAAAAACATGGCCTGACATATCATTGCTATGCTGATGACACCCAGCTATATTTGTCATTCAAACCTGGCATCACAGACCCTACTCCACAAATAAACTCATGCTTAGCTGAGCTTCAGGAGTGGATGAATATGAATTGGCTAAAACTTAATGCTGACAAAACTGAGGTTCTTGTTATCGAGGGCCAGGGCTCAACAGCAAAGCAGCCCCAGTCTCAACCAACACCGCTAAGGATCGGGAGCTCAGACCTGAAAAACTCAGACTGTGTGCGCAGCCTGGGAGTACTGATTGATAGGAAATTAAGCTTCAGGAATCAAATCTCAGCTGTTGTGAAACATTCCTTCTTTCATCTAAGGAATATTGCAAAGATTAAACACCTAATTCCTTCAGAGGATCTTCCAACCCTAGTCCATGCCTTCGTCACATCAAGGTTAGACTACTGCAACGTCCTATACACAGGCCTGCATAAGAAAGACTTACGCCGCCTGCAATTAGTACAGAATGCCGACGCAAGGCTGTTAACGAGCCAACCCCGCCATTGCCACATAACACCAACCCTGAGCTCACTCCACTGGCTACCAATAAAATGGAGAATTCTGTTTAAGATTGGCTTACTGACATTCAAATCCTTGCACAATCTGGGCCCTGGATACCTGAAGGACTTGTTGCAACTGCATCACACCCCCCACAATCTTAGATCAAAAGGACGCAACACCATGGTCACCCCCAGAGTCCACCTCAAAACCTTTGGAGACAGAGCCATTTGTCATGCTGCCCCTACACTTTGTAACTCCCTGCCACACCCAATCAGGACCTACCTCTTTAGTCTGGCATTCATGAACATCTGACTATCTCCTCTGTAACACAACCCAGCCTGCAACCCTGTATTAATCTGAGACACAACTATGCGCTTTGAGTCCTATGGGAGAAAAGCGCTTTACAAATGTTATTGTATTGTATTGTATAAGCAAGTAAGTTCCAATAGACTGAATGATACATTCTTGGCTTAAAGGAGTACCGTATATATATGCACGCGCATAGGCCAAACCATGCTTAAAGAGACTCTGTAACAAAATTTTCAGCCTTAGTTCTTCTATCCTAAAAGTTCCTTTGCCTGTTCTAATGTGCTCTGGCTTACTGCAGCCTTTCCTAATTGCACAGTGGCTGTGTTATCTCTGTTATATGATCTAATCTGTTTCCTTCTGTCGGCTCTGTCGGGCTAAAGGCTTGAATGTGTAGAATGTGCAGGGCTGCTTGTGATTGGATAGAAGCAATACACGCCCTCTGCAGGCCCCCTGCAGGCTCTGTATGACTCACACACTCTGCTTATGTGAGCCTATCACAAGCTGGTTAGTTTGTTTGTAAACACTGCCTAAAACTGTTAACTACAAGCCAGGATTGCAGCAGAGAGTGGCAGAAACAGCAGAGAGGGGCCTAGAAGAACATAATGAATAGAATGGTATGCTTTTTGTTGTAAACATTTTAGAGTACAGATTCTCTTTAATCCCCTTATACACAAACATACATTTTTGGTGTAAAAAAAAAAAAAAAAAAAGATAGGGCGAAAGCCACGATCTGCCAATTAGAATAACCGTAAATGTGTCACTGTAGCCCCCCACATGTGCGGATGCAAACATATCCACCTCTCCTTGCTCCATCTCTGGTCCTCAGGTCTCCCCGGCAGCTTCTGAACTGGCCACTAAACATACAAGCCAACTTCCATAACCACAGTGAGCCTGGAGCTCTAGTGGCCAGTTCAGAGGTTGCTGGGAAGACGCATGGTTGCAAGCTGGGTAGCGGACAGGTAGATATCCTTTCTGCAGAACGCTCTGATCAGATGACAGGAGATGGTTCCGGTAATCCATGTCCTTAGTCTGCTAATCTTCAGCAAGCAGACTTCCTTGTGCATCAACTTTAGAAGAGGCTTCCTTCTGTAATGGCAGCCATGTAGACCAATTTGATTCAGTGTGCGGTGTATGTTCTGAGCACTGACAGGGTGACCCCCACCCTTTCAAACTCTGCAGCAATGCTGCCAGCACTCATACGTCTATTTGCAAAAGATAACCTATGGATATGATGCTGAGCACATACATTAAACATCTTTGATCGACCATGGCAAGGCCTGTTCTGAGTGGAACCTGTCCTGTAAAACCACTGTATGGTCTTGGCCAATGTGCTGCAGCTCAGTTTCAGGGTGTTGTCAATCTTCTTATAGCCAAAGCCATCTTTATGTAGAGTAACAATTCTTTTTCATAATATCCTCAGAGTTCTCAGCCATGAGGTGCCATGTTGAACTTCCAATGACCAGTATGAGAAAGTGAAAGAGCGATAACACCATATTTCACACATGAGACTTTGTAACATAAACAAGTAATGTGACCCTTGGGAGGGAAAATGTCTAATTGGGCAGAATTTTTACATTCTTCATTTAGTGGCATACTCACTTTCGATGCCAGCATTTTAGACAATGTCTGTGTGTTCTTTTGGGACAGCAAATTTACACTGTTATACAAACTGTACACTGATTACTTTGCATTGTATCAAAGTGTCATATCTTCAGTGTTGTCCCATGAAAAGTTAGAACATATTCTACACACATTTGTGGCAAGTAGACAAACAAAAAATCTATATTGCCCACTACTTGATGTTCCAAACATCCACTTTTTATTCTTAAATATGTGGATAAGGTACTGTGTACAAATAACTAAAACCGATATAGGTTTCAGCTGTAACCATATATAAAAATAAATAAGCAAGCTAAAACCCCAAAAATATTTCTTGAGCATTATAAACTACCAATTTTACAACACCTTTACTGCAGTATGACTGCTTAGGAGATGATTAGGTAAAATAGGTACTTTCTAAATTACTTTGGTTCATTTCTTGCTTCTGTTTACTCAGAGTCATGCATTTGTGGACTACCAGTAAGTCATATGCATATTTAACACTGTTATAGGCTGATAAAAAGCAAGGAATAACAAAGGTGGTTTTATTATGTTGACATTATACTTTCTCTACAGGTTTAAAGGGTGGTGGTTGTTATATACGCATATGTACAAGAAATGGTTCTGTTGCATGCAAAGTTTTAATACAAAACCAGTCTGCGTTATTGGATTCGTTCTGTGCAGTAGACTGCCTCATGTGGCTGTTTGTTTATTTTTGCCATGGGCGTTTTGTGCAGGTCGAACAAGGGAGGGTTTTTGACATAATCGAGAGGCGAGTTCTGATGGAGATATTACAGAACAACCTTATTAAAATCATAGAATGCAGAGAAGCCCCCCCCCCCCCCCCCAGTCAGGTGTCACTCCTACGACATTACAGCCATTTCGCAGGTGGGACAGAGGTGAGGCCGGTACTACTGACATCGGCTAGACTATCTATTAAGCTACTTCTGGCCTGTGCCGACTTTCAGAAACTCTCCCCCCCCCACCTCCGCCTACTCCATTACAGTTGTTAAACACTGGGGGACTACCCCTCATCCTACTGTCAGTACCAGGAAACTATACACTCTATTGTTAATGTGCCCTGTCTAAACAAGGGGAGAGATGCTAAACAGCATTCATAGAGACAGGTGTCTGAAGGCAACAGGAAACCCTTCAGCAAAAAGGTGACCGTCGACCGATACATAATCCTAGCACAGCTAGCAGCTGTATGGGGAGTAAAGACGAGAGTAAGTGGGTTTAAAGCAGCAATATAAGTGGCATAGAGTATAAATGCTAAGAAGGAACTCCCCACCAAAATAGGAGAACCTAAATAGCAGATGTGAATCACACAAACGAAAGAGATGCAACAACAGAGAAGAGGAAGAAAAACCTCATAATTCAGATACATTATGCCTAAGTGAAATTCGCCTTCAAAAAGACAGCTCGGACAGGCTTCTATTCAATTAACTTTATTTAGGAGTTTTCTTCCAGGAGATAGTTTCGCAATAAAATACTCAGCAAGCAAGAAAATACTCAGTGTAAAGTTTGGTATTTCTTTTTTACCTAAATTTTAGTCACTTTTTAATTGCAAAATGCTGAAAAGTATTTTTGTAAGCATTTTTCGAACTCAGAAAGCTCAGTTCCAAATGTAACACTTATTTAAACTAAGCACTCAGGGCCTTTATCCACTGCACAGCTGAATTGCAAAAATGCAAATTGATAGTGATTTTTAAACCGCTAGGGTTGCTACTTTATCATAGAAATCATAAGAAGTATTTTCCACTAGTGTAAGGAAGAGAACAAAACCCTGGTTGATCACTGACGTTTGAAGATCTGGTGTGCCAGATCTTTAACCACTTTTCCCACCACTACAGTATATCCACGTCCTCTGTGACTTCACCAAAGCCATAGAGGATGTAGATATACAATTTTCATTGTTTGCAAAGCTGTGCACAATCAGGCGCGCGCCCCCTGGCACTGTAGCTGCAATACTAATTGGTGAAAGGGAACATGCTCTTTTTTAAGCCAATTAGTCCTCCCTCAAACGGATGAACGATCACTGCAGTAGCCAACTGCAGTGATCCTTCATTGGTCCTCCTCCGAGGCCGGATCGCTAGAAGAAAGAAGCTGCAAGTGCAGCCTGTCTCACTTCGCCTGGTTCCTGCGATCTTCCTGCAGCCCAAGCCTCTGTTCACCGCTCTGCACTCAGCATCGTACTGCCACATATCCCAGATTAATGATGTCATCAAGCCGGTACCCCGGATGTTCTGCATCACAGGGCTGAGTGCAGAGAGGTGAAAGGAGGCTCCGTCTGCAGGCTAATCGCTGTAACCAGGTAGAGGTGAGACAGGCTGCTTGAAGCTGCTTTTATTTTAGCGATCAGGCCATGGAGGGGACTGCCCAGGCAGTGGCGTACCTAGGGCATTTGACACCCGGTGCTGGGTATTAAAAGACACCCCCCCCCAAAAAAAAATGGGCGTGGCTATAAATTGCGGCGCGCAAAGCGCGCTGTGGTGGAAAATGGGCATGGCCATGACCAGATGAGGGCGGAGCTAACTAATTTAAAGTGAACCCGGGATGAGAGTGATATGGAGGCTGTACCCCCAGGAGGGGGAAGCAGGGCTAGATGGAGGAGCTGTAGAGGCAGCGGTGGGGAGGGGGGACATATCCCCCCCTCCCTCACCTGGGACCCCTCCTTCTGCCTCTCTCTTCCCCCTCCAGAATAGCGGCCCCAGTATAGCTAGTATAGTTGCCCCCAAAATACCTAGTATAGTTGCCCTTAGTGTAGGTAATATAGTTGCCCCCAGTATAGCTAGTACAGTTGCCCCCAGTGTAGCTAGTTGCCCCCAATGAAGTTAGTATAGTTGTCCCAGTATAGCTAGTATGGTCGCCCCAGCCAGTATAGCTAGTGTAGTTGCCCCCAGACAGTATAGCTAGTATAGTTGCCCCCAGCCAGTACAGCTAGTATAGTTGCCCCCAGCCAGTACAGCTAGTATAGTTGCCCCCAGCCAGTATAGCTAGTATAGTTGCCCCCAGCCAGTATAGCTAGTATAGTTGCCCCCCAGCCAGGATAGCTGCCCCCAGTATAGCTAGTATAGTTGCCCCAGCCAGTATAGCTAGTATAGTTTGGTTGCCCCCAGTATAGCTAGTATAGTTTAGTTGCCCCCAGTATAGCTGGTATAGTTTAGTTGCCCCCAGTATGGCTAGTATAGTTGCCCCCAGTAAGCTAGTATAGTTGCCCCCAGTATGGCTAGTATAGTTGCCCCCAGTATAGCTGGTATAGTTGCCCCCAGTATGGCTAGTATAGTTGCCCCCAGTAAGCTAGTATAGTTGCCCCCAGTAAGCTAGTATAGTTGCCCCCTGTGTAGGTGCCCCAGGAGGGGGAAGCAGGGCTAGATGGAGGGGCTGTGGAGGTAGTGGTGGGGAGATCCAAGTGTCATGACGTTACAGGTCTCCGCCTCCAATGCCGCCCACTGTGCTTCCGCTAATCAGGAAGCACAGTGGGCGGCATTGAAGACGGAGACCTGTAACGTCATCATGACGCTGCGCTCCACGCTTGGAACGCGGAAATCAAGTAAGTAATTGTCCATACGCCCAGGGGTGAGAGCCTGGGGTGCCTGGCACCTGGGTGCAAGATTTTCTCTGGCGCCTATGGGAGTGGTTAAATTAACCGCGCCCAACCACATAACCACACCCATGTCCTGCCTCATCACACCCACGCCTTCCACCTCTTTACGCATGCATGCGATACTCCATTCCTACCCCTCTTCCATGGGCTTGCTCCTGGCTGGCTTTGGCTGCCTGCGAGTCTCTGGACTGATTCAGGCTGAGAGGCTCTGCGAGTGCGACACAGTCACACACTGCGTATTTATGGCTGCCTGCGGCCACCCTACTCTCGCTCGCTATCGTCGGCTCCTCCCCCCGCCAAGCCCAAGTGTGAGGTGGGCTGCCTGTATCTTTCCCGTTGCGCCACACAGCCTGCCAGTGTTGCCAACCTTTCACGTTATTTTTTACTGACAAATACCTAAAAATTTACGGACAAAAGATTATTTTTACTGACAAAATTTCCCCACTAAATGCACATAAGAGACAGCGTTTCACCAGTAAATGCACGTAATGACAGACAGCCTTTCACCAGTAAATGCGCATAATAAGAAGCCGCTTTTCACCAGTAAATGCACATAATAAGAGACCGCTTTTCACCAGTAAATGCACATAATAGGAGACCGCTTTTCACCAGTAAATGCACATAATAAGAGACCGCTTTTCACCAGTAAATGCACATAATAAGAAACCGCTTTTCACCAGTAAATGCACATAATAAGAGACCACTTTTCACCAGTAAATGCACATAATAAGAAACCGCTTTTCACCAGTAAATGCACATAATAAGAAACCGTTTTTCACCAGTAAATGCACATAATAAGAGACAGCTTTTCACCAGCAAATGCACATAATAAGAGACAGCTTTTCCCCAGTAAATGCACATAATGACAAACAGCCAGTGTCCCCAGTATATGTAGCCAGCCTGGACCCCCTTTAGGTAGTGAGTGACAGGGACCCCCTTTAGGTAGTGAGTGACAGGGAGCCCTTTAGGTAGTGAGTGACAGGTGCCCCCAGGCTAGGTAGGTAGTGAGTGACAGGGACCCCCCAGTGAGTGACAGGTGCCCCCAGGCTAGGTAGGTAGTGAGTGACAGGGACCCCCCAGTGAGTGACAGGTGCCCCCAGGCTAGCTAGGTAGAGAGTGACAGGGACCCCCAGTGAGTGACAGGTGCCCCCAGGCTAGCTAGGCAGTGAGTGACAGGTGCCCCCAGGCTAGGTAGGTAGTGAGTGACAGGTGCCCCCAGTGAGTGACAGGTGCCCCCAGGCTAGGTAGGTAGTGAGTGGCAGGGACTCCCAGTGAGTGACAGGTGCCCCCAGGCTAGGTAGGTAGTGAGTGACAGGTGCCCCCAGTGAGTGACAGGTGCCCCCAGGCTAGGTAGGTAGTGAGTGGCAGGGACTCCCAGTGAGTGACAGGTGCCCCCAGGCTAGGTAGGTAGTGAGTGACAGGTGCCCCCAGTGAGTTACAGGTGCCCCCAGGCTAGGTAGGTAGTGAGTGACAGGGACCCCCAGTAAGTGACAGGTGCCCACAGGCTAGGTAGGTAGTGAGTGACAGGGACCCCCAGTGAGTGACAGGTGCCCCCAGGCTAGGTAAGTAGTGAGTGACAGGGACCCCCAGTGAGTGACAGGTGCCCCCATGCTAGGTAGGTAGTGAGTGACAGGGACCCCCAGTGAGTGACAGGTGCCCCCAGGCTAGGTAGGTAGTGAGTGACAGGTGCCCCCAGTGAGTGACAGGTGCCCCCAGGCTAGGTAGGTAGTGAGTGACAGGGACCCCCAGTAAGTGACAGGTGCCCCCAGGCTAGGTAGGTAGTGAGTGACAGGTGCCCCCAGGCTAGGTAGGTAGTGAGTGACAGGGACCCCCAGTGAGTGACAGGTGCCCCCAGGCTAGGTAGGTAGTGACAGGGGCCCCCAGTGAGTGACAGGTGCCCCCAGGCTAGGTAAGTAGTGAGTGACAGGGACCCCCAGTGAGTGACAGGTGCCCCCAGGCTAGGTAGGTAGTGAGAGACAGGTGCCCCCAGTGAGTGACAGGTGCCCCCAGGCTAGGTAGGTAGTGGGTGACAGGTGCCCCCAGGCTAGGTAGGTAGTGAGTGACAGGTGCCCCCAGTGAGTGACAGGTGCCCCCAGGCTAGGTAGGTAGTGAGTGACAGGGACCCCCAGTGAGTGACAGGTGCCCCCAGGCTAGGTAGGTAGTGAGTGACAGGTGCCCCCAGTGAGTGACAGGTGCCCCCAGGCTAGGTAGGTAGTGGGTGACAGGGACTCCCAGTGAGTGACAGGTGCCCCCAGGCTAGGTAGGTAGTGAGTGACAGGTGCCCCCAGTGAGTGACAGGTGCCCCCAGGCTAGGTAGGTAGTGAGTGACAGGGACCCCCAGTGAGTGACAGGTGCCCCCAGGCTAGGTAGGTAGTGAGTGACAGGGACCCCAGTGAGTGACAGGTGCCCCCAGGCTAGGTAGAGGGTGAGTGACAGGGACCCCTCACCTTCCAGCAGCAGCAGACCTCTCTATCAGTGGACGACCCGACCTTAGAGCGGGCGGCGGGCGCACCGCTATGCGGAAGTGATGTCACTTTCGCATGAGCGGTGTCCGCTAGGTCCTAGCGCCGGCGCCCGTCTATCTGGTCGCCCGCTGATGAGGTCTGATGCTGCAGGCGGCCAGGGGGAGAGAGCGGCGACCGAGGGGGAGGCAGAGGGCACCGGTGAAGACCAGACTGGGGGCAAGCACAGCCCGGCGCCTGGGTGCAATGCACCCACACCACAGCACTTGCCCAGGCGCGGCCCTGCCTCCGGCCGCCCCGCGATTATCGCCGCTTTCCTGGAGGGGGAGAGAGAGGCAGAAGGAGGGGTCCCAGGTGAGGGAGGGGGGGGGGTATTTCCCCCCTCCCCACCGCTGCCTCCACAGCCTCTCCTTCTAGCCCTGCTTCCCCCTCCGATTGTGCTGCTGTGGGGGGTCGTGGCGACACCCCCCTGGGTGTCTGACACCCGGTGCGCCCCGCCCCCCTGCGCTCTATTGTAGGGACGCCACTGTGCCCAGGTAAAGGGGAGCACATCTGGCACCCAATCAGGAGTGAAGATATCTGAAGGCGGGGGGGGGGGGGGAGGCTAAATCCTAACGGGGAACATCTGGGAAACTGGAGGCGTGAAGCTAATAATGAGGGCACATTTGGTTACCCTGAGGGGGATAACCTAATACTGGGGGCACATCTGTCTATAATTGGGGTGGTGCTAATCCTGGGGACACATCTGGCTATAATGGGGGAACGCTAATCCCAGGGACACATATGGCTATAAAGAGGGGACACACCTTCTCATTCAAAGAGTTTTCTTTATTTTCAAGACTATGAACATTGTAGATTCACACTGAAGGCATCCAAACTATGAATTAACACATGTGGAAGTATAGCACATGACCAAAAAGTGTGAAACAACTGAAAAGACAACTTTACTTACGGTAACGTCTTTTCTGGTAGTCAGGAGGACAGCACCCCTGGATGAGACTTGTCTCCCTCCCCACCGTGGACAGGAACTGCAAAAGAACAATTTGCATAAGCGACAGGCAGCCTGCTATATAAGCTACTTACTTGCTGCTATACTTCAGTTAATATAAAAGATAATACGGACACTAATAATGCTTATACAAACCTCTGATACTCCACTCAATAAGGGCGGGTTGTAGGGGTGCTGTCCTCCTGACTACCGGAAAAGACGTTACCGTAAGTAAAGTTGTCTTTCCCGGATCGTCACTCGGACAGCACCCCTGGATGAGACGATATACTAGAGATCAGGCTTAGGGCGGGACCACTGCTTGCAGAACCTTCCTTCCAAAGGATAAATCTGTGCCTGCAGATACATTGGGTCGATAATGTTTCACAAAGGTGTTATGACTTGACCATGTTGCAGCTCTGCATATCTGTTCAATGGAGGCCCCTGCTCTCTCTGCCCATGACGTAGAAATGCCTCTTGTAGAATGAGCTCTGACCGAAGAGGTTAATGTTTTCCCCTGCACTTGGTATGCTGATACAATTGTCTGTTTGTCCAGCGTGCTAAGGTTGTCTTAGAAGCTCTGTTCCCTCTTGACTTTCCTGCAAACAGGACAAACATTGCGTCTGACTTTCTCCAAGAGTTAGACCTTTCCAAATACTGTAATAGACATCTTCTTACGTCTAGCGAATGTAGTCTCTTCTCTTTATCATTTGTAGGATTTTCACAAAATGATGGGATATAAATTTCTTGGTTCCTGTGAAATGAAGTAACAACTTTCGGAAGAAATGCTGCGTCCGGACGTAATGTTATTCTATCTTCTGAAATAACACAGTACGGCTCCTTTATGGATAGTGCTTGTAGCTCACCTATCCTTCTCGCTGTAGTAATGGTCTTCAATGTCAGGAATTTGTCCGAGACCTGAGATAAGGGCTCAAATGGAGACTCACATAAACCCTGTAACACCGTATTAAGATCCCAAGTAGGTACTCTTGAACGTATAGATGGCTTTAGTCTTCTTAGTGCCTGAAAAAAAACGGATTATATAGTCTTCCTGTGCTAATTTTCTTTCTAGAAAAACACTTAAAGAGACTCCGTAACAAAAATTGCATCCTGTTTTTTATCATCCTACAAGTTCCAAAAGCTATTCTAATGTGTTCTGGCTAACTGCAGCACTTTATACGATCACTGTCTCTGTAATAAATCAATGTATCTCTCTCTCTTGTCAGACTTGTCAGGCCTGTGTCTGGAAGGCTGCCAAGTTCTTCAGTGTTGTGGTTCTGCTATGAACTCCCCCTTCTAGGCCCCGTTCTGCACACTGCCTGTGTATTATTTAGATTAGAGCAGCTTCTCTCTTCTCTCTTATCTTTTACAAGCTGGATAAATCGTCCTCTGAGCTGGCTGACATACTGAGGAATTACAAACAAGGGCAAAGCTGTTTGCAGGAAGAAAAGAGCAGCCTGAAACTTCAGTGCATGAGAGATGCAGGGGGAAAGAAACACACAATGATCTCTTGAGATTCAAAAGGAATGCTGTATACAGCCTGCTTGTGTATGGATGTATTTTCTATGTGTGGACATGCTGTACATCAACCTACTTCCTGTTTTGGTGGCCATTTTGTTTGTTTACAAACAAACTTTTTAAAACTGTTTTTAACCACTTTTAATGCAACAAGGAGCGGTGAAATTGTGACAGAGGGTAATAGGAGATGTCCCCTAACGCACTGGTATGTTTACTTTTGAGCGATTTTAACAATACAGATTCTCTTTAAGGCTGAAACCTGAACCTTCAGGGTACTAATGCTGAGGCCCTTCTTATAACCACACTGTAAAAACTCCAAAACCGATCTAAGCGATCTATTGTTGAAAGATCTGTTTATACACCAGCCATTAAAGACTCTCCATGCCTTCTGGTAAATTACCCGAGTTACTTTCTTTCTACTATTGAGTAATGTCTCTGATAGATCATCTGAGAACCCCTTGGATTTCAGTATTTCCCACTCAGGTTCCAGGCTGATAGGTGAAGTAGACTCAGATCTGGATGCAATACTGGGCCCTGGGATAACAAGTCCTGAGTTAGTGGGAGGATTATTGGCTCTGATATCGCTAGAGACTGAAGTAATGTGAACCACGGACGTTTGGGCCACATTGGAGCAATCAATATGACTCTTGCTCTGTCCTGAATGATCTTCTTCAATACTCTTTAAAGTAATGGAATTGGCGGAAAAGCATACATCATCATGCCCTCCCAACTGACTGAACGCATCCACTGCCCAAGGAGAGTCCTCCTGATACAGGGCACAAAATTTCTGACATTTTAAGTTCTTCTTCCTGGCGAATAGATCCAGTTCTGGACATCCCCTTTGTGAAATTATCATCTGAAAAACCTTCGGATTGAGCGACCATTCGTTCTGGTCCAGCCTCTCCCTGCTTAGATAATCCGCCACCTGGTTTGATGTCCCCTTTAGATGACGTGCCTGTAATGATTTGACATTGTTTTCTGACCAAAACATAATTTTTGATGTTTGATTCCATAACATCTGACTCTTCGTGCCTCCCTGTCTGTTTAAGAATGCTACTACCGCCCTGTTGTCGGTCTTTATCGTCACATGCGTTCCTTTGATCTGATCCCTGAAGTGTAGTAGTGCCCTTCACACTGCTTCTAGTTCTCTGCTGTTTCATGACCTTGAGCTGATCTGTACAGACCACTGTCCCTGGGCCAGAAGAGCCTCCAAATGTGCTCCCCAACCCCATAAACTGGCATCTGTTGTAATTATCCTTTGTTCCGGGTAATTCCATAAACGACCTGTCGAAAGATGAACTTGATCCTGCCACCAAAGTAGAGACACCTTTATGCTGTGAGGGATAGGGATCCTCTTGTCCAATACCGTGAGGCTTCTGTTCCATGATCTGAGTATCCATAACTGCAGAACCCTTGCGTGGAATTGTCCCCACTGTACTGCGGGAAATGAGGCTGTTAGAAGCCCGAGTACTGCCATTGCTTTCCTCAGTGATATTGTCCTTGCATTCTGAAAGGAAAAAATAGCGTTTAGAATTGCAGTAATTTTTCTATCAGGCATGAAGATCTTCTCTTTCCTAGTATCAATGTTAAAACCTAGAAATTCTATGACCTGGGATGGAACTAGGGAAGATTTCTCCCAATTAATAAGCCAACCCAACTGCTGAAGATAGTCTAACGTTGACTCTGTCTGTAATCTTACCCCTTCCGCTGAAGGTCCCCAAATCAAAAAAATCATCTAAATATCCGAGGATATTAACTTTCCTTAGTCTAAGCTCCGCTAGAACTTCAGACATAACCTTGGTAAACAGCCAAGGGGCAGAGGAAAGTACAAAAGGAAGAGCAATAAACTGAAAATGTCTTACCTCCATGTGGACCGCAAATCTTAGATACTGTTGAGATGACGGATGGATGGGCAGGTGAAGGTATGCATCCTTGAGATCTAGGGAGGCAAGAAAATCGTCTTTCTGCAAGAGATGAATCACAGATTTTATATTGTCCATCCTGAATTTTCTGTATTTTACATTTAGATTTAACTTCTTCAGGTTTAAGATGAACCGGTAGGACCCCTGTGGCTTTTTCACCAGAAACACTGGAGAATAGAACCCTTTTTCTCTCTGACAACTTGGTACATATCTTATTACCCCCTTTTTCAGTAGAGAAAGGACATCGTTTTGTAATGACCGACACTTTATTTGATCTTGTGGTTGGGGAGTAATGCAAAACCTCAGAGGAGGATGATGATTGAACTCGATCCGGTACCCCTCTGATACAATCTTTAGCAACCACTGACTTGTGAATCGAGGCTGCCACACTTCTAAAAAGTTTGCAACTCTCCCCCCCACTGGAATCCTGGCGTCATTGCTTATCCTGCCTTTTGGCAGGATTGAAGTGTCACAGGTGAAGAACTGTTGACCTCACCACTGGGATAGGACCACTCCAGCACAGAGTCTAAGTGACCACGGGTCTTCACCAACACCCCCCTAATGGGAATGCTGGAACACCCCCCTAGCGGGGATGTCGACTTCGCTGCCTAGTGCCCACCAGGTTGCGCTGGAAGTAGCCCACAGTGATTCGGAGAACAGGAGGACACTGCTGGATGGATGATCAGGCGTAGCAGAGCAGGACGTAGTCAGGGGCAGGCCAAAGGTCGAGGCAGGCAGAGAACAAGGATAACCGGGTACACAAGCCAATAGGTCGAGGCAGGCAGAGTTCAAGGATAACCAGGTACACAAGCCAAAGGTCAGGGCAGGCGGAGATCAAGGATGGTCGGGGTCACGAAGCCAAGGGTCAATTCAGGAGATCAGATCAAAGGTTTAGATGCACTTAGAAACACTAGCCAAACTGCCAGAACAAGCAGCACTGCAGTGAAGGGCAGTGCTGCTTATATACTGTTGGTAATTGAAACTGGCGCCGGAATTAACGCTTGCGCATGCGCAGTGCGCAATGCTGCGCACGCACTCACCTTTGCGCAAGCGCTGTGCGCAACTTGGTGCGCGCCCCTGCGCGTGCGCGCGCCACCGCAAGTGCGCGGACATCGCGCAACACTGGACGCCATGACAGTCTTTTGAGGAACTACAAGGCCCAGCGTTCTCCCGCGCGCACGCGTAGAGACACCAGCCCGGGGATGCTGCAACCTTCTGACACGGTGAGTATGACATGAAGTTGGGTTTTCACTTCTGTGGTCTGTATGGAGCCCAACGTTTACCCTTGGAGGATTTGGAATCTTGCTCAGACCTGTTAGAGGGACGAAATGGCCGCTTATACTGGAATGGTCTTTTCTTTTCTGGAAAGTTTTTCTTTCTATCTAGTGTATCATCTAACTTGGATCCAAAAAGCAGCCCGCCTTCACATGGTATGCCGCACAATTTTGATTTTGAGGAATTATCACCATTCCAAGTTTTAACCTATATGCCTCTTCTAGCTGAGTTAACTAAGGCAGTTGTTCTGGCCGTAAGCCTAACAGTGTCGTCTGATGCATCTACCATATAATTAGAGGCATTAAAAACTTTAGGAAAAGTCATTAAGAATTTCTTCTCGAGGAACCCCGGAAGCAATTTTCTTCTGTATTTCTAATAGCCATGTCTTTAAAGATCTACTCACTGCCGTGGAAGCTACCGCGGGCTTGAATGTCAAGGAAGAGGACTCCCATGCTCTACGCAGAAGGTTGTCCATCTTTTTGTCAATTGGGTCTTTTAGATTTAGACTACCAAAATCCTCAAATAATAAATCCATTTTGACACCCTTGAAAAAGACGGGTCCAACCTAGGCGGAGGACCCCAAAACCCCTGATCTTCCGGAGAAAAAGGGTAACGATTGGACAAGGATCTAGGCCAGAAGGCTCGCTTCTCAGGGTTATCCCATTCTTTCTTAATCATACCCTTTAGGGTGGAATGAACTGGGATAAACTGAGGCTGAGGGTCCACCAAAGTTTTGTACATCTCATCCAAAGGTGTCAAAGATCTTTTCTCTGTCTTGATACCCATTGTATCATACATAGCCCCCAATAAATCTTTCATTAAATCAGTTGAGAAAGCAAATTTTGATCTGTCAGCATTAGAGACCTCCTCTTCCATATCTGATGGCTGATCTAACTCAGAAATCTCTCCCTCAGATAATTCAGAACCCTCCATCTCACTCTCTCTTCTACGTTTAGATCCAGAGGGCCCCGGCTGAGATAAAGTCAAAACAGGGGATGCCGGAATAACAACTGCAGGCATTGTGTCCATATTTCCACTAGTTCCTGGAAGATCAGAAGGAACAATAGAATTGGAAGCAATGGCAGAGTCTTTAATCTCTTTAATTGCTGAAGACATCTCAGATCTCATCCAGACCATTAAATCTTTAAATATGACAGGCGATTCATCTTTAACAACCTTTTCTGTACAGTTCTGACATAACTTCTTAGAGGAGGATGAAAAAAAAAACCGATTGTTACAAATTGCACATTTCTTCTCAGACCTGCTTGAACCATACTGACTGGTTTGAGCAGCAGCTTGGTCAGTTTTTTCACTTTTATCAGATTTGTCCGACTTGTCATGTTTTTTATGCTATAAAAAAACAACACAACAAGGAACAACCATTACTAGAGGTTTCAAAGTATATAATAGTAACAAGCAGTATTTCAGATACCACATCTACTTGCCAGAAAGGGGTCTTGTCCAGACTTAGCAGACTGCAAAGGAGCTGAACCTGAAGCGTCCTCCATGATTGCCAGCAACATCTGAATCATGGACTCACCTCCAAATAAATACCCATAAACAGACCCAGCTGACAACACTTAATGCCGCATAAATTATGCTAATCAGCCTCACATACCTTGATTGACCAGCCAAAGCTGATTACTCTCACCGCCGCGGCCCCTGCCACATAATTAGCCCAGCGTCTGTGTTGTAATTAGAATCAGCTGTTTCACTGATTCGCCTCTCACCACCGCGGCCCTGCCGCTCTGCAGACCTCAGATCACGCGGGACGCCAGCGCGTGACTACTTCTGAGTAAACCGGAAGTGACCTCTTCATGCGCGCGCCTGCGCGCATAACACCGCTGCCTTCCTCGGAGAAGCCTCCCATACGCTGCAGGACTCCCCACTGATCACTGCTCAGCTCTATTGGGAGTCCTGCTACATGCAGCCCCTGACGACTGACATGGATGGCACCCTGGAGACCTCTCCCTCCGCTCCGTCCGGGACAGGAAACTATACTGAAGTATAGCAGCAAGTAAGTAGCTTATATAGCAGGCTGCCTGTTGCTTATGCAAATTGTTCTTTTGCAGTTCCTGTCCACGGTGGGGAGGGAGACAAGTCTCATCCAGGGGTGCTGTCCGAGTGACGATCCGGGAAATATGTCATATTCTAGGTTCTTCAAAGTAGCCACCTTTTGCTTTGATTACTGCTTTGCACACTCTTGGCATTCTCTTGATGAGCTTCAAGAAATAGTCACCTGAAATGGTCTTCTAACAGTCTTGAAGGAGTTCCCAGAGATGCTTAGCACTTGTTGGCCCTTTTGCCTTCATCATTCTGCGGTCCAGCTCACCCCAAATCATCTTGATTGGGTTCAGGTCTGGTGACTGTGGGGACCAGGTCATCTGGCGCAGCACCCCATCACTCTTCTTCCTGGTCAAATAGCCCTTACACAGCCTGGAGATGTGTTTGGGGTCATTGTCCTGTTGAAAAATAAATGATGGTCCAACTAAACGCAAACCGGATGGAATAGTATGCCGCTGCAAGATGCTGTGGTAGCCATGCTGGTTCAGTAAGCTTTCAATTTTGAATAAATCGCAAACAGTGTCACCAGCAAAGCACCCCCACACCATCACACCTCCTCCTCCATGCTTCACAGTGGGAACCAGGCATGTAGAAACCATCCATTCACCTTTTCTGCGTCACACAAAGACACGGTGGTTGGAACCAAAAATCTCAAATTTGGACTCATCAGACCAAAGCACATATTTCCACTGGTCTGGTCATTAGCAGTGGTTTCCTAGCAGATATTGTACCATGAAGGCCTGATTCACACAGTCTCCTCTTAACAGTTATCCTAGAGATGTGTCTGCTGCTGGAACTCTGTGTGGCATTGACCTGGTCTCTAATCTGAGCTGCTGTTAACCTGCGATTTCTGAGGCTGGTGACTCGGATGAACTTATCCTCCGCAGCAGAGGTGACTCTTGGTGTTTCTTTCCTGGGGTGGTCCGTATGTGAGCCAGTTTCTTTGTAGTGTTTGATGGTTTTTGAGACTGCACTTGGGGACATTTTCAAAGTTTTCCCAATTTTTCAGACTGACCTTCATTTCTTAAAGTAATGATGGCCACTCGTTTTTCTTTACTTAGCTTCTTTTTTCTTGCCATTATACAAATTCTAACAGTCTATTCAGTAGGACTATCAGCTGTGTATCCACCAGACTCCACAATGCAACAGATGGTCCCAACCCCATTTATAAGGCAAGAAATTCCACCTATTAAACCTGACAGGGCACACCAGTGAAGTGAAAACCATTTCAGGTGACTACCTTTTGAAGCTCATCAAGAGAATGCCAAGAGTGTGCAAAGCAGTAATCAAAGCAAAAGGTGGCTACTTTGAAGAACCTAGAATATGACATATTTTCAGTTGTTTCACACTTTTTGGTTATGTACTATACTTCCACATGTGTTAATTCATAGTTTGGATGCCTTCAGTGTGAATCTACAATGTTCATAGTCATGAAAATAAAGAAAACTCCTTGAATGAGAAGGTGTGTCCAAACTTTTGGTCTGTACTGTATCTATACTAAGTTGGGGATGGCAAACACAGGGGACACATCTGGCTATACTAGGGGAGGGGGGGGGGGGGGGGGGAAGAGGCTGATACTGGGGACAAATTCTGGCTATCTATACTGGGGGAACATAAAACTGGGGTGGCTGGATAGTGTAATAGTTAAGGGCTCTGCATCTGATACAGGCGACCTGGGTTCAAGTCTCATCTCTGCCTGTTAAGTAAGCCAGCACCTATTCAGTAGGAGACCTTGGGCAAGTCTCCCTAACACTGCTACTGCCTATAGAGCGCGTCCTAGTGGCTGCAGCTCTGGCGCTTTTAGTCTGCCAGAAGAAAAGCACAATATAAATGTTCTGTGTCTTGTCTGAGAATTTACATCCAATCTACAATACTCAAAATAAATAGAAAAACAAAAATAATACAACTTCTATTTCAAGCTCTGAATGAAAATAAAGAAAAACTAAAAATATCTGCCACTCAGCCAGTGCTCTTACATCTAGCCCAACATTATGGCCTGACGCTACTGAAAAAATATTTACCAGTGCTGGGACAGATGGCACACACCTTCAAAGGACTGACTGAACCGGCACAATAACTGGAGGGTGTAATTGTAATAACAGAAACAATAGATTACAAAACACAGACACAAACAGCAGATTACAAAATAGTCATGGCAACAAAATACTCCAAATACCTCACTGTTATTTTTAAACTGTCCTCACTGCAACTGTTTGTGCTAATATGTGCTGAACAAATATAATCCCCCCTTTGTACTCTGACGTGTGTGAGCAGTGTAATAACTGACCGAACGTCCACAGGTTGAACAAGTGTGACCCACACCTTCTATTACTCCACAGATGTAAATCTTAGGAACTTTCCTCTGATGAAAACAAGTCATAGCATGATAGCAGCATGTGCCTTCCAGTCAGAACTTGGGAATTACCGTCATTCTTCAGTTTTTGTTTCACTGATAGCAGAAATTCCCATCATTTGTCAGCTGTAACAACAAATGTTCGGCAACACATAACTCTTAAAAGGAACCCGAGGTATGAGACCTATGGAAGCTTCTATATTTATTTTTAACCAATACCAGTTGCCTGGCAGTCCTGCTGATCTTTCTGGTCAGCAGGGTCTAAATTACACACCTGAAACCAGAGTACCTACCATATTTTTCTCCAAGACTATGGCCTGGTGCACACCAGAGGAGTTTTTCTGAGCGTTTTGAGTTTTTAAATCTGCTGCCAATGTTATTCTATGTGTCTGTGCACACTGGAGCAATGAGGTTTTGTAAAAAAAAAAAAAAAAAAAAAAAAAAAAAAAAAAAACTTCATAGCATTGCATTGGGAAGAGCTTTTGAAACCTCTAGCGTTTGGGCGCTAGAGGTTTCAAAAGCTCTTCCCAATGTAATGCTATGGGGTTTTTAACAAAACCTCATTGCTCCAGTGTGCACAGACACATAGAATAACATTAGCAGCAGATTTAAAAACTCAAAAACGCTCAGAAAAACTCCTCTGGTGTGCACCAGGCCTATCAAAGCAGTAGCACAAACAAGACTCTTTCACCCTTCTGGCTCACCCTTGTATTCTATTATCTCTTTCTCTGCCTCTCAGATCTCGCACATACGTGCCTGCGCCGCTTAACTGCAGTCCTTAGGAGCGAGATCTTAAAGGCAGAGAAGGAGGTACAGTAATAGGATACAAGGGCAGGCCAGACAGGTGAAAGAGGCGTCCGAACACTCAGGCCAGATCCACACTATAAGCGCTTTTGTGAGCACTTGCGTTTGATTAGCGCTTGCTGAGTGCTTGTTAGCAAAAAAAAAAAAAATCACTCCCATTCACTTTCATTAAAAATCGAGGTAAAAATCGTTGCAATTGCGTATGCGATTTTTACCTTGATTACCGCTCTTCCATTGGCCCTAAACACGCCGCGTGTCACGCACGCACTGCGTGCTATGCACCTCGGCTTGTATAGGGATAATGGAAGAGCGGCAGATTCAGAAGACGGACGAGCACCGCGACACAGGACAGCTAATGTATAAGTACAAACATACATGCATGCAGAGCTGTGGAGTCGGTACAAAAATCATTAGACTCCAACTCAGACTCCTCAGTTTATAAAACCACCGACTCCGACTACAAGTACCCAAAATGGCTCCGACTCCTTAGTCAAATACTTAGCAGGGCTGTGGATTTGGTACAAAAATCAACAGCGCCTGGGGTTTAGTCGCATTTGAGACTCATCCCTATATCACTCGCCGTTACTGCCGGGCACCCAGTCGACCACTATGGCCCGACATCCGATCGACATGCTTGCCCCAAAACTGGTTGCATCGTTGATGGGGCATGCACTTGGCAGCACCGATTTTCTTTTGATTCGATTAGAATATTCGAAATCGGATGGTTGATCGGCCACCAAGTTGCCTGATGTATTGCCACCTTTACTGCGTTGAGGTACACTCCCTTAAAACTCAGTGGCCATTAGTCTCACGATGACACAGAGGAGACACAGACTCTGCAGTGTGTTGTCGAGGGGTACCGCACAGCAGGCAAATACACTGGAGTCTATGACGTAGCAACAATCTACAGTAGTTAGATTGTTGCGGTGCGACACACATGTACTGGTCGGGTGAAAAACTGTGACACTTTCTGTAAAGCAGGGAGCACGTCACTGTTTGGAGGGTGGAGCTATGTATATTACGCGGCCGCAGGATAATATGAACGGTATTTCGCGCCCCGGGCTCTACTGCTGCAGGACAATCGCAACGGACCATCTGTGAAACCAGCCTAAAGGTGAATTATTGTTATATCCATAGAGTATCCGTGGACTGGTAAGTAAATTGCACAGCTGTGCACGTCCTACGATCACACTCCCGTGGCCGGGAGCGTTCTTTGCATGCACAGTTTGCTCAGACTGTAACTGCGCTTGCACAGAACACTCCCGGCCACAAAAACATGATCAGGAATGCGCATAGCCGGGACCATGCATGAGCAGTGGAGCGTGACTGAGCGCGACTGGGATATTTACCAGGCCACACTGCAGTAGAACCGAGCGGCCCAGGAGGATGGTGATCAAGCAGGAAGCAGATGATGGTAAATCCAGGAAGCAGAAAGACGGCGTGCAGAGACTTAGCGAAGAGAAGGAGACCTGCCGACTAGCCTACCGGGAGGCAACGGGGGAGAGCACATAAACTCTTTTAGCCTGTCAATCCCCTGCAGCATGTGAGTGCATTTTAATAATAAAATGTGTGGTGTTTTATGGAATTACACTATTTTATGGAGGTATTTGATTGAAGATTTTACTTGTTCTACTGACATCTCATGTGAGGAGGCAGAGGAGACAGCCCAGTACTTGAAGTGATCGAGGGGAGGCTAAAAAGCACCTGATAACCAGTCTAATAGTGGTCACTGCAATCGGGTGAGTTCTCTCCCTCATGGGGTGATTGGTGGTGGAATCTTAAAGGAGGCTGATCGTTATCGATATATACGGATTACATTGACATTGGCTTTAACCTGAATATACAAGAAGCAAAAGGACAACCCCTATTTAAAAGCTAGGATAAGAGAGCAAGAAATGGTGCAAAGGCCATATATGAGGTCTTGTATATAAAGTTTATTTGAAGCCAACTAACAAAAATTGTTAGTTTTGTAAGTTGGCTTCAAATAAACTTTATATACAAGACCTCATATATGGTCTTTGCACCATTTTTTGCTCGCTTATCCTAGCTTTTATATAGGGGTTGTCCTTTTGCTTCTTATTGTATATTAGTGTTTGAAACAGGTCTATGACCTACTTCCCCGATACAAACCTTCTTGGTAGCAACATTGCTTGTGTAATTATGTCTGCTCATTTCTTTTCTGTAGTTTAACATTGGCTTTAACCTGAAGCAGCTATAGAGCACACGCCGTGAAGATCTGTGTTGGAATGTAGCTTTTATTAGGTTTAACTGGAAGTATACGCACTATTGTGTGATACCCTGTGCATGCACATTCCAGTGTTACATTTGATAATATTGTAGCGCTCTTCGAAATATTTGTTGTTCAAGCAGACAGTCTACAAGGGGGCTGGATGAAGCCCCAGGTAAGTATAAATCTCTACCATTTGTTCACTTCAGGTTTCCTTTATGAAAGGCAAAATTATATTTAGCATTGCTTTTTTTTTAGTAAGAGGACTTAACGAGCTCTTTTAGCCATAATATGTTCCTAGTGGTTCTGGGTCACCTGAGCTATTTAGGTACTCTGTAGTACTGAAACCTGTGCTGTCCTATTTTTTTTTTTTATTCAAGAAACCTTTCAGCAAAATAATGAAACTACATAAGTAAATCTTGGCATCAGTAGAAGTGGATCTCCCAGCATGATTTCAGTCAGGTACAAATGCAGCATCTGTCTACAGAGGCTGCTGGGTGTAACATCAAAGAGAAGTGACAGTCACAAGTGTACCCTGAGCCACTGGGCTACCTAGCAGGGCTGTGGAGTCGGTCCAAAAATCCACCGACTCCGACTCCGACTCCTCAGTTTAGGATTCCACCGACTCCGACTCCACGACTCCGACTCCTCTAATTTGCATATTACAATTTTGTTGATTAAAAGTATGTAACATGAAATTCGTCTCTTAACTGCCAACGCTTAGGAATTTTACAAGACAACTGAAGTGAGAAGGATATGTAGACTACTATATTTATTCCCTTTAGACTAAAACTAGTCCTTGGTAAGAGTACTTGTAAAAGGTACAAACCGGAACAAAGAACATCTATCAGGCCCTAGGCAATGTAAGTGTGGGTACATGTAAGAATGATGTGCAGGTACTCTGCAGGGGAATGAGGAGATTGTAAACAGACAACACCTCTGTGTTCAATGTGCATAGCATTCTCAGTGGATTCCCTGCAGCTCTGTGGGGAGTGCATATGTAGAGTATAGTACTACTGTGTAACAAAGTAAACCTGAGACAGATGAAATTAAAGTTTTATACATACCTGGGGCTTCCTCCAGCCGCCTTCAGGATAATCAGTCCCTCGTTGTCCTCCTCCACCACCTGGATCTTCTGCTATGAGTCCAGGTACTTGAGCCAGTCGGGCGTAGTGCGCATGCACACACTCCGCCGCCAGGAGCATACTACACCTGTGCAGCACTATTGCGCAGGTGCAGAATGTTCCTGGCTGTGGGAGCGGCATGCGGCCGGACAGCGCTGACTGGCTGAATTACCAGGACTCATAGCAGAAGATCCGGGTGGTGGAGGACAGCGAGGGACTGATTAGCCTGAAGGGGGCTGGAGGAAGCCCCAGGTATGTAAAAACTTTACTTTTCATCCGTCTCAGTTACCCTTTAATTTGTAGTCACCAAACCAAATTTTAATTACATATCATATTATTTTATTTCATCAGCAAAGGGAGTGCATACATTTGCATAAATCAGCATCAATGCAGAATTATTTCCATCTCGTTGACCATCTCTATTAGTGACACAGCTACACATCAGGCTTTATTCTTACAGCATAGATGTTATTTAGTATATATAAGAGATTCCTGTGTACACATCATATATACAGTCACAATCAGATATGTATATCTGACCTTAAAAATACGGGGACTGCTTTATTGAAGCAGCACAAGTAACTAATTTTGATTGGTTTATTTCATTTTTGTGGACTAAGCACAGCTATTACTGTATATATACACTGTATATATACATTATTTTTAATGACTATTATCTGAGAAATAGAACATTTTATCATATTTTCTATTTTAATTACAGTTACAAATTCATTAGGAGTCGGAGTCGGTGCATTTTTTCCAGACTCCGACTCCGACTCCAGGCACCCAAAATTGCCCGACTCCACGACTCCGACTCCACGACTCCGACTCCACAGCCCTGCTACCTAGTTACTGCTGTTTACATATAGGAGGCTGTGTAAATGCTATATTTTAGAGGAGAAAACGTTGGGAAGAAAATTGCACATGAACACATATATGCTATGTCAACTGAACGCCAAAAGTATTATTATTTTCCATTATGTAGCCCATACAGCAAGTGACGTTAGTATTGCATAGCTTCACCGTGTATACATCATCATCACGTTAGACAATATTTAGACGTTCCATGCATCATCAGCTCTAAACAGTATTAGCCAGACATCAGTGATGGATACAAGACCCTTCTATCCATCACTCTCCCTCCCCATGCTTCGGTGGGGCTGTAAGTAATAACACATGACTGTACATCACATGGCCGCAGCTGCTCCCCGTATAATAAAGTGGCAGCCAGGTCTGAGAGCGCTTACCTGCCTGGACTATAGAGATCCCCACTGTGGAGCAGATGTCTCCTCTTCCTGCAGAGAGCCTGGCTGGCTGCTACACAGACATCTCTGCCACAAGGCAGTCCCAGAAATCCCCTCTGCGAGCAGCTTCCACCTTCCCAGGCAAAGTCTCCCAGCAGCCAGAAGCCGCTGTGGCACGGACTAATCTCCTCCCTCTATTCAGAGCAAGTTGCCATTATCTGAAAGCACGTCACAGCTTGTATGCAGCATCTGAAGAGAACTGCATGTAATTATACAGGAAGCCTGTACACTGCACTTCCTACTTCCCATCTGGAGCTCCTCAATTCAGCTGCAGGTGATTACATCAACTCTCATTTTAGCTGACAGAGGAAAATACCATGGGACACGTTCAGTACAGTATTGCTAATACTTAACCAATGTAATAAGAAACCTACCAGTCAAAGCAAGCCAGCGAACAGCAATAGTACATGAGATTTTGTTTCAGCACTGTACTGTACGGTACTACATTTATGAGATCTATATAGTTTGATCTTAATTCATACAATGTCCTGTGGTTGAAAGAGGAACTGTAGTAAAAATAACATAATGAATAAAATTGCTTATTTTTCACAATATTATTTTATAGATTATTTAGTCAGTGTTTGGCCATTGTAAAAATCTTTCCTCATTATTACTTTCTGAAATTTATCACTGGTGGTGACATCTTCAGTTCTTCCAGGTGATCTGTATGGAATGTTCGTTACTGAGAGTTCTATGCATAGAGTTGTGTAAAGTTGTACAGAGGCGCCAGTAGGATAAAAACACTCTAAAATGTTTAAAACATTCGGGATGCGGTGGTGGACCAGCCAACCCCAAAACAGACAAAAGTACTGTGAATTATAGTCAAAAAGCAATTTATTTACATACTCCTAGTAGAAGTTGCAACGCGTTTCGCAGGCAAAATCCCGCTTCATCAGGCAATAAATAACCGGAGCAAAAACAGCACGGAGTCCAAACGGAGCTTGGCACCTCTGTGAGACTCTCCAATTTCCAGTACATACTACACTATATTGGGCTCTCGGTCCTTTGTTTTTTTCTATGCATAGAGGGAAATATTGCTTGCTTGGCAGTTGGAAAAAGCAGTTATTTCCCACAATCCAACTAGGTTCACAGACAACAAACTATCAGGACCAAGGTCATGACATCACACTGTGGGAGGGGTTTCACTACAATATCAGTCATACAGACCCCCGATGATCTATTTGAGAAAAAGTAAAGATTTCTTGTGGGAAAGGTGGTATCAGCTACTGATTGGAATGAAGTTCTGAATGCCTGTCTGATAATTTGTGCCGTGAAGACACAGAACATTTATATCATGCTTTTCTCCTAGCAGACTCAAGTGCTTTAGGGCTGCAGCCACTTAGGGCGCGCTCTTCAAGTGACCAGGATCATTAAAGTGACCCAGAGACGAGGGGGCATAAGAGTATTATACATACCTGGGGCTTCCTCCAGCCCCCTCAACACAGATCTTTCCTTTGCCACAGTCTAAATCCTCCTAGATTCTCCCATATCAGCCCCGTTCTTCTCGGGCAGTCGAGCTACTGTGCAGGCGCAGAACGATTCGAGCCATGGGGAGTAAGACGGAGTGCGCTTGGACGCACTGCGCCTGCACCCGACTGACCGAGGAGAATGGGGCTGCTGCAGGAGAATCTAGGAGCCTATTCATGCTGACGGTAAATCAGAGCATTCCACACCACCCCACATCAACACACACTGGGCTCAATCCAATTCACTTTTCCTCTTAAATTTTCTCCTAGGAGATCATGTTTCATCTTCTGTTCAAAATAACTTTTCAGCACTCTGCAATTAAAATAGTACAAAATGTAGGTGAAAATGTACTATTCTGAATATTTTCTTGCTTGCTGGTGGCTTAAAGAGAAACTCCGACCAAGAATTGAACTTTATTCCAATCAGTAGCTGATACGCATACGAGAGATAACAGCGCTGGAGACTTGGGCACAGGATTCAGCCGGTATATGGCTGATCCTGCTGCCGCACAAGTCCCGGCCGTATTAAATGCTATTTCCCCTCCAGGCCGCCATGGATAGTGGGGAATGAAATAGTTTGGCTGTTTTAAGTAACTTCAGCTCCGTCTTCTGACGGCGCTGAAGTTACTCCCTGTGCCTGCTATAGCCGTAATTCCTATTACGGCCTATAAGGGCGCCGGCTGCACCCAAATCTCCTGCGCTACACCCAAATCTCCTGCGCTGGTTTCAGCGTGTTCGCCTGATACACCCTTTTACATGAGAAATCTATTCCTTTTCACAAACAGACCATCAGGGGGCTCTGTATGGCTGATATTGTGGTGAAATCCCTCCCACAAGAAACAAAAAAAGTACATACTCTTGGCAGTTTCCTGTCTGTGAACCTTGCTGCATTGTGGGAAATAGCTGTTTACAGCTGTTTCCAACTGCCAAAAAAGCATGCAGCAGCTACATCACCTGCCAACAGTAAAAATGTCACCATGTAATAAATGTCAAAATGTAAATCAGGGATTTAAAAGATTTTACAATGGGCAAACACTGACTAAATCATTTATACATAATTATTGTAAAAATGAAGCACTTTTTTTATTACATTATTTTCACTGGAGTTCCTCTGTAAGGC
This sequence comes from Hyperolius riggenbachi, assembly GCF_040937935.1. Classification (NCBI taxonomy): domain Eukaryota; kingdom Metazoa; phylum Chordata; class Amphibia; order Anura; family Hyperoliidae; genus Hyperolius; species Hyperolius riggenbachi. The sequence goes on along the minus strand of NC_090650.1, from coordinate 274,222,826 downwards.
TGGTTTCACACCAGGACGTTGCGTTTTAGGGGACGTTATGGTCACATAACGTGCCCCTAACGCAACGCCTGGTGCTCTCTAATGTGGACGTCAGAGTGATCCGCGTTGTGCAGCTCACTCTGGCGTCGGTGATGCCGTGATGCGCACTCTTGGACGCATGCAACATCACGTGGTCCCGCCCGGCCAATCGCCGCACAGAGCGGCCGCTCCAGGAAGTAAACACTGCACGTCACTGAGTGCAGTGAATATTAATTAGCCATGTGCTTGCCCGCTCTCCGCTCCTCCCCAACATTACAGCGCATGTGCAAGCAGTCCGCGGCTCTGCCGCTTATAAAGTACTGCATGCAGTACGTTCTGTTATGGCGCAGCGTTACTGAGTAACGCAATGTGGGCACTGTGAACAGCCCATTGATTTTTCATTGCTGTGCGGTGGGCTGCGTAACGTCCCACTGTGAAACCAGCCTAAAGTGTACCAGAGCCGAGCTGTAATAAAAGTTTTATACATACCTGGAGCTTCCTCCAGCCCCATGCGCACAGATCGCTCCCACGCCTCTGTCCTTAACCTTCTCCAGCACCGGGTCCCATAAGTTCTGCTAGTCGCAGCCAGTCTGCGCAAGAGGAGTGCGCCCTCTACGTAACTCTCCAGCAGACGCGAAAACCCCTACGTAAACTTATTTTTTATTTTCTGTTTGGCTTTAGGTTTCCTTTAAAGTCAATAGGAATCTATAAAAAAAAAAAAAATCAGCCAGATACTTGCCTAAAGAGAGGGAGGCCTTTGGGTCCTATAGAGCGTAGGTCCTCAACCTGTGGGCCGCGGCCCACTGGTGGTCCGTGAGCAGTTTTCTTTTGGGCCTCGGCGGGTCTGTCGGGCGGCCGCTTCTTCTCTTATATTCCCACAGGCAGGCACTCTCCTGTCTGCAGCATCTCGTATTACAGCAGCGCTTCCTGCACGGCTGCTGTAAGGAGGGGAAGGAGGCAGGGCAGCGGTTCCCATGGCAACGGCGATGCATATCACCACTACAGGAAGCCGTTGCCCTGCTTCCTTCCCTTCCTTACAGCAGCCGCGCAGGACGCGCTGCTGTAATGCGAGATGCTGCAGACAGGAGAGCGCCGCCTGGGGGAATATAAGAGAAGAAGCGGCCGCCCGCTCATAAGGTCATAAGGCCATACTAGCCCCAGCCCCTCCCTCCCCCCGTAACCCGATGTGCACGACACTGTCCACTAGGTCGCGCGCACGCATCGACACCCCCTGCCCCCCCCCCCTGTACTGATCATAAATGCTGTGGACTGCACACCTGTGGAGAAATCGCTCTGTGCAAGAACAAATAATGGAATAGCTATGTGGAGTATCCCCCCACTCCAAAATGGTAGTCACCTTCTGAATATTAGGTTTAAGACTAGGTTCACGGTGGGAAATACATTGCATTCCCTATAAAAACAGGAACGCAATGGAAAGGAAAAGCCATATCTCACATGTGATTGTTGCATCATTTACAGTCAATGAAAGGTATGCTTCACTGCCATTGTTATGCGGTATCGCACTGTATGCATTGCCACGGGATACTGTAGTCTGTTGGATCGAAACACACCAGATGAACTCTGAACATTGCATAGACTTAATATTGCAGTGCGACTTTCTGCGTCAAAATGTCTCAATTACGTCACACCCCAATGCCCCACTGTGAACTCTCTTAAAGTGGCCACAAGTTACAGCTAAAACATTTGATTTTAGACCAATTAGACAAAAACAATTGATTCTATCTAAAAATCAGAAGTATTTTTTTTTTAATTAAATTGAGAAATCTGATCGGAATTGCCGTTTTTCTTGATAACTGTTGATTGGGAAGAGTGGAAAAAAATCAGAACAATTTCTTAAAGGGGATTGTCTCTATAAAAATCAAATTTCAGCAGCAACTGGTCTGAGTGTATTAAGTGATAATGAAGCTAATCCTGCATTCAAAACTTTCAAAACTTTTTCTGCTGTTATGGTTTGGAGTTATCACATAGTTTAGGAGCACTGGCCCTTTAGTAGTCAGTGCCAAACAGTTGCATGCTAGGGGTTCTTTTTATCTATAATATATTCCTCCTCTTCCATTTATTTCCCTGCCTAGCCGCTTACCTGAAACATGATCCTTTGCTCACTTGTGTTTACAAGCAAGGCTGAGGTGACTCAGCGATTGGAAGAGAAAAGAAAAAAAAAAGTTAAGGGCAGAAATGGCATCAGGATTTAGTCTCAAACTTTGGGCAAAATACATGGTTCCCACCAGGAACAAAATTGTCTTCATTTACTATATAAAATTCACTGAAATAAAAAAATCAAAACGTGGACAGTACAATACATGTGTTATTGTGTTATGCAAGTAGATCAAGTATTTATCTACTTATATATGTGTTTTTTTCCCTGGCATAGTATGGCTAATCCTACTGCTTTAAAGGATACCCGAAGTGACATGTGACATGATGAGCTAGACATGTGTATGTACAGTGCCTAGCACACAAATAACTATGCTGTGGTTTTTTTGTTTCTCTACTTGAAAGAGTTAAATATCAGGTATGTAAGTGGCTGAATCAGTCCTGACTCAGACAGGAAGTGATTACAGTGTGACCCTCACTGATAAGAAATTCCAACTATAAAACACTTTCCCAGCAGAAAATGGCTTCTGAGAGCAGGAAAGAGATAAAAAGGGGAATTTCTTATCAGTGAGAGTCACACTGTAGTCACTTCCTGTCTGAGTCAGAACTGAGTCAGCCACTTACATACCTGATATTTAACACTTTCAGGCAGAGAAAGAAAAAAAGGAATACATCATAGTTATTTGTGTGCTAGGCACTGTACATACCCATGTCTATCTCATCATGTCACCTCGGGTATCTTTTAAAAGATTAAAAGGTATGTGTTAGATTGTATGAAATTCTTTCAACCAAAGAAAGAAATTGTATAGCTTTATTCAAGAAGAAAGAAACTTTGGAACTTGTAATTGTTACGGTAGAATAATAATGCACAGCAACTTTACTTTCTATCCAATGTATATGCTTTATTCTATCATTTTTGTCATGACTGTGTCAAAATAGACTAAATGTCTTCATCACAGATCAGCTGTATCATAAAGGCTAGGAGCACACTTAGCAGAAACGCTAGCGTTGCAGAAAACGCAGCATTTTTGCCGTTAATGCAAGTCAATAGGCTGCATCAAAAACACATCTAAAAACGCATATGCGGTTTTTATGCATTTTAAAACATGCATTTTTAAAAACGCTGGGTTTGTTGCAGAATTTACAAAAATGCAGCAAAACCGCACATAATGAAAGTCAATGGTAACGCAATGTATTGCGTTTTGTATGTATTTTCATGCGTTTTTATATGCTATAAAAAAAAAAATGTGATATTTCCGCATCTTGTTGTCTTCCTAATGATTTGCATGAATGGGAAAACGCATATGCGTTTTGTATATGCAAACTGCAAACACGTAAAAACACTAGAAAAACACATATGCGGGAAAAACGCAAACGCACTAAAAAAAAGCACACAAAAATCACCGCACACGACCTAAAACGCAACTTTTCGTGCACAGCCATGTGTGCACCCAGCCTAATACATCTTTCACCACAGGTGATACAAGAGGCTAGTTCACCAGCAGGTACCATCCCTTTACAGTCACATGGGGTTACTTCTTGTCTTGGTGGATTCTGGAAGCTTTATTTTCATACACACTGATCTCTGGCATGCATAAAAGGTCCCAGCAGAGTAGTGCAAGTATTTTTTTTAAAGGGGATCTGAAGTGAGTAAAATTATTTAAAATAAACACATGACGTAGCTGCAAATGAATATTACATACTAAGCTTACCGTCAGTTCCTCTCAGAGGCTCACCATTTTCTTCTTACAGTGAACCCTTCCAGTTCTGACAATATTTTGTCAGAACTGAAATATACCAGTTGCTGTCAGTTATATATCAGCTGCTGACAGTTACAACTAAGGCCTCAATTCATAAAAGGCTTTGCGGTAAAAGAAAATCTGGGAGGGAAAATACCGTATTTGGTATTTTAGACCTTTGTGTGCTAATTCATAAAGATTTTCACAGCTGCCTTTGAAGTTCAGTAAATTACCGCAGCCCATTGAGCGGTACAGCAGAAGTGTGGCGATATTTCTTTTGTTACAAGCTGTAATTACGGTTCCCTGCACAGACTTGCAGAGACTTCGGCTCCCTGCACAGATGACTCACACAGACTTCGGCTCCCTGCACAGATAACTCACACAGACTTTGGCTCCCTGCACAGATGACTTACACAGACTTCGGCTCCCTGCACAGACTTTCGGCTATACATACAATTATGTATAAATGATTTAGTCAGTGTTTGCCCATTGTAAAAAATTTCCTCTCCCTGATTTACATTCTGACATTTATCGCATGGTGAAATTTTTTTGCATTGTGGGAAATAACAGCTGTTTACAACTGCCAAGCAAACAGTATCTCCCTCTGTGCATATGTATATCTATATAAAAAAAAACATTTAGCCTATTGCACTGTTAGGGGGTGTGGTTATAGATAATGGCAGTTGGTGCTGTTTTTTCATGTCTGCCAGTAGTAAAGATGATTTTGTGCAGGCTCATTGTGGATCAAACAATATGAACAAATTACATGGCAAATATCAATAATGTATCGATCATTTCTTGATCTCGCTTCTATTTTTTAACTTCTCACTTTGCAATGTATTGATTTATTTTTTCCCCTTTCCGCTACAGTTCCTTTTTAAGAATTTTTTAGGAATCCCCAGAGAGAGGGGTAGTTTAGATGATGTTTTGAACTTTTGCTTCACTATGTCCAAGAGGTGTTATAGGTAGTTTTTTTTTTCCAAAAAATGTCTGAGGAGTTTTTAGTTATTATCTTATCTTACTAACATTATAAATGTGGATGTTTGGATGTTTGTTACTTAATCATGCAACAATGGCTGAACGGATTTGAATGAAATATGACACACCCATAGTACATTATCTGGAACAACATATGGGATACTTTTTATCCCCATAAAAAGTGGGCGGATCGCTCAGAAACAGCCGTATCAGTCCGCCGACAGTGCGTACACACGCCAGATTGTCGCTGGAACGCCCACCCAGCGGGAGGTGACGACGGACCCGTCGTTGCCTCCAGTCCGGAGTGTGTACGGACCTTAAGGGTTAGAAAAAGTGGGTGGAGCCAACACCAGCCAGATACATACCCGGGCAATGCCGGGCCATCAGCTAGTGATTACTAAATATTTGAATTCTCCTGTGATGAGGTTGGAAATCCCAATGCATCTGGGTCTAAAGGATCTGGGTCAAATGGGGTAATCACATACTTATCCCAGTTTATGCCCATGAGGGATACACATTAGATAAATTGTGCATCAGACATTTTTTATTTTTATGTACCACAATCTACCAATGTTAATTATTAATTGCCTTGGGGGCATTATCACTGACCCATTAACATGCACATTTAGCAGTAATGCACTGCATACAGTGCGTTATGATGCCACAACCAGTTATACCGCAACGCATTTGCTGCACTGTGAACATCGCATAGGTGGTGCACTAAGCCGCGTTACCACGCATTGCACCACTGTGAACGTGGCTGTAACGATCGGTGAAGCACAGAGAGGATCTGATTACCAGTGATCTGCAGAATCAATGGGAATACAGATGTATACCAGATTATACGTGATCTGCAGTATCACTGATAATCCGATATACTAGCTAACCTCTGTTCACCTGAGTAGAGTGTAGTGTTTTGGTGTAACAGTAACACTTAGAGGACAGGGCCTCAGTACAGTAAGGCGTACTGTACAGACTCCTTCCGCAAACCTGAGCTCTCCAAGGCGGGAGTCAGGCTGCCAGCGGGAAGGATATACTGAAAGTAACCCTCTGGCGGAAGGGTCACTTAACAGAACGAGGAACCGCCTCTAACAGTAAGGTCGGTTCTCGAGGTCGGACAAGCCAGGTCGTACACACACGGACAGATAAAGTACAAGATCAGGAGGCAAAGGCGGAGTCAAAGTACAGGCAAGGTTCAGCAACGGGGTATCAGATATATCGGGGTACAAAATCAGGAGGCAGAAACAGAGTCAAGGAACGAGCCGGGGTTCGGCAACAGAGTATCAGAAATATCGAGGTACAAGATCAGAGTTCAGGAGGATAGTCAAAGCAGGCAAAAGTCATAACATATAATCACAATCAAACTAGTACTTTAGCTATCAACAGAATCTAGCTAAGTGTAGGATTACAGCTCCAGCTGGTCCCGGCACACTTGCGGATCTGACTACGGATCTGGGTGCTCCCACATATGTGATCGCACGCCAGACAAAGAGCAAGTGAACAACCAGCAGTATATATACTCTAGGACCTTTCCAGGACCTCCCTAATTGCTGGTCCAATGAGAGCAGTGGAATTTGTCAGCTGACCCAGCTGGTCAGCCGACACCCTTCTAACTGCTATTTAAACTCTGCCTCTGTGCTCGCGCGCGTGTAAGTCTGAATCCTGGTGGACTATCAGTCCCAGCCACACCAGTACTGTCATGCAACGTATCTAGTGCGGGGGCCGCCTCTGATGCGGATTCCGCCGTTACCAATGCGGATTCCGCCGCACTGCCTATGCGGCATGCGGTGTTTTTTCCGCGTTGTGACGCCATGCTGGACGCGGAAACAGCCGCCTCACCTCGAGAGACGGCGGCCTTTCCGCGTTTCCTTACAGTACCCCCCCCCCCCCGAGGAGTGGACTCCGGACAACTCCTACCAGGTTTCTCGGGGTGTAAGGCATGAAACTCCCTCACCAACTCATCCGCATGCATACGGTTCCCAGGTACCCATCGCCTCTCCTCGATGCCATACCCTTTCCAATGTACGAGGTACTGTACCGAGTTTTGTACCTTGCGAGAATCTAATATTTTTTCCACTTCATACTCAGGTTGGGCATCTACCAACACGGGAGGAGGAGGAGTGGGACCCACCTGGACTGCTGGTTTAAGAAGGGACACATGGAAGGACCTTACCCCCCGCATGCTGGTGGGAAGGTCGACGGTATACGTAACATTATTAATCTTTTTTACTACCGGAAATGGACCGACAAACCTGGGGCCCAATTTATCTGAGGGCTGTTTCAGGGCCAAATGACGTGTGGAGACCCAAACCAAGTCTCCTGGCTGGAAGCTCCACTCTACTGAACGTTTCTTGTCAGCTTGACCCTTCTGAGTAAGAAACGCCTTTTGTAAACTATTTCTCACCGTACGCCAAATGTCCTTAAAAGACCTCTGCCAGGCCTCCAGAGCTGGAAACGGGGTGGAGGCCACTGGCAATGGTGAGAACTTGGGCAATCTACCAGACACAACCTGGAATGGAGAGAATCCGGTGGAGGAGCTTTTCAAATTGTTTTGTGCGAACTCCGCGAAGGGCAGAAATTTGACCGAGTCGCTCTGCGTCTCCGCAACATAGCACCTCAAAAATTGCTCCAATGACTGGTTGATTCTCTCCGTCTGCCCATTGGTCTGTGGGTGGTAGCCCGATGAGAATGACAGCTTCATGCCCATTTGTTGGCAGAATGCCCTCCAGAATCTAGAAATGAACTGGACTCCCCGATCCGACACTATGTTTTCCGGAATGCCGTGCAGCCGGAACACATGTGTAATAAACAGGTCAGCCAACTCCTGGGCCGAGGGGAGTCCTTTCAAGGGCACGAAATGGGCCATTTTGCTGAAGCGGTCGACTACCACCCAAATGACCGACATACCTTCTGATTTAGGAAGTTCACCCACAAAATCCATGGACAAATGAGTCCATGGCTCACTCGGGGTGGGTAAAGGCTGCAAGGTACCCACAGGTGCCAGCCGGGAGGGTTTACTCTTGGCACAAATTGCACATTCCCTCACGAATTCCTTGCAATCTGCTGCCAAGGACGGCCACCAGGCGCATCTGGCTACCAGATCCTGTGTTCTAGATGCTCCAGGATGCCCAGCATTTTTATCTGCATGGAACATCTCTAGAACCTGGAGACGGAACGGTAGCGGAATGAACAGCACCCCTGCGGGCTTCCCTTCCGGGATGTCTTGTTGAAAGGGAATTAACGTCCCCTTCCAATCCTCCCAAGTCTCAGTTGCGGCTAGTACCAACCTCTGGGGAATAATAGTCTCTGGAATGGAGGGCTGTGCTGTCTCTGACTCGAAGCACCGGGATAAAGCATCCGCCTTGACATTTTTGCTACCTGGGGTGTACGTAATAATGAAAGAGAACCTAGAGAAAAATAATGACCAACGAGCCTGACGAGGGCTCAACCTCTTAGCCCCCTCAATGTACTCTAGGTTCTTGTGGTCAGTGTAGACCGTGACCGTATGCTCCGCTCCTTCTAACCAATGTCGCCATTCCTCGAAAGCTAACTTAATGGCTAAAAGCTCTCTGTTGCCAATATCGTAGTTCCTTTCCGCAGGGGAGAACCTACGGGAGAAGTAAGCACAGGGGTGCATTCTACCCTGCAAGCCAGATCGCTGAGACAGCACAGCCCCCACCCCGACCTCCGAGGCATCCACCTCAACAATAAATGGAAAAGATGTATCTACATGTCTGAGGATGGGTGCAGAACAAAATAGGCCCTTCAGGGTGGCAAAAGCCTGTAACGCCTCAGGAGACCAGTGAGTGGTATCTGCCCCTTTTTTGGTGAGACTGGTAAGTGGCGAAATGACCGTAGAGTAACCCTTTATGAACCTCCTATAATAGTTGGCGAAGCCAAGAAACCGCTGAAGAGATTTCAAGCCTACCGGCTGAGGCCATTCCAGAACAGCGGAGACCTTGGCAGGATCCATAGACAGGCCTATGGTGGATATTATGTACCCCAGAAAAGCGACAGATGTTACTTCGAAGATACACTTTTCTATTTTTGCGTACAATAGTGTAACGATCGGTGGGTGCAGAGAGTATCTGATTACCGGTGATCTGCAGTATCACCGGAAATACAGATATATACCAGATTATAAGTGATCTGCAGTCTCACCGATAATCCGATATACAAACTAACCTCTGTTCACCTGAGTAGAGTGTAGTGTTTAGTGTAACAGTAACACTTAGAGGACAAGGCCTCAATGCAGCAAGGAGTACTGCACAGATTCCTTCCGCAGACCTGAGCTCTCCAAGACGGGAGGAGTCAGACTGACAGTAGGAAGGTATATCTGAAAGTGACCCTCAGGAGGGAGGATCGCTAACAGAGCGAGGAACCGCCTCTAACGGTAAGGTCGGTTCTCGAGGTCGGACAAGCCAGGTCGTACACACACAGACAGATAAAGTATAAGATCAGGAGGCAAAGGCGGAGTCAAAGTACAGGCAGGGTTCAGCAACGGGGTATCAGATATATCGGGGTACAAAATCAGGAGGCAGAAGCAGAGTCAAGGAACGAGCCGGGGTTCGGCAACAGAGTATCAGAAATAACGAGGTACAAGATCAGAGTTCAGAAGGGTGGTCAAGGCAGGCAAAAGTCATAACAGATAATCACAATCAAACTAGTACTTTAGCTATCAACAGAATCTAGCTAAGTGTAGGATTACAGCTCCAGCTGGTCCCGGCACACTTACGGATCTGACTACGGATCTGGGTGCTCCCACATGTGTGATCGCACGCCAGACAAAGAGCAAGTGAACAACTAGCAGTATATATACTCTAGGACCTTTCCAGGACCTCCCTAATTGCTGGTCCAATGGGAGCAGTGGAATTTGTCAGCTGACCCAGCTGGTCAGCCAACACCCTTCTAACTGCTATTTAAACTCTGCCTCTGTGCTCGCGCGCGTGTAAGTCTGAATCTTGGTGGACTATCAGTCCCAGCAACACCAGTACTGTCATGCAATGAATCTAATGCGGGGGCCGCCTCTGATGCGGATTCCGCCGTTACCAATGCGGATTCCGCCGCACTGCCCATGCGGCATGCGGCGTTTTTTCCGCGTTGTGACGCCATGCTGGACGCGGAAACAGCCGCCTCACCTCGAGAGACGGCGGCTTTTCCGCGTTTCCTCACAGTACCCCCCTCCCGAGGAGTGGACTCCGGACAACTCCTACCGGGTTTCTCGGGATGTAAGGCGTGAAATTCCCTCCTTAATTCGTCCGCATGCATGCGACTCCCCGGTACCCATTGTCTCTCCTCAATGCCGTACCCTTTCCAATGTACGAGATATTGTACCGAGTTTTGTACAACGCGTGAATCTAAAATCTTTTCTACCTCGTACTCAGGTTGGTCATCCACCAACACAGGAGGAGGAGGAGTGGGACCCACATGGACTGCTGGCTTAAGCAGGGATACGTGGAAGGACCTTACCCCACGCATGCTGGCGGGAAGACCAACAGCGTAAGTGACGTTGTTGATCCTTCTGGCTATCGGGAAAGGCCCGACAAACCTGGGACCCAACTTGTCTGAGGGCTGTTTCAGGGCCAAGTGACGTGTGGATACCCAAACCAAGTCTCCTGGTTGGAATCTCCACTCCAAAGACCGTTTCTTGTCAGCTTGACCCTTCTGACTCAGAAACGCCTTTTCCAAACTGTCTCTCACCGTCCGCCAAATGTCTTTAAAAGACCTTTGCCAAGCCTCCAGAGCTGGAAACGGAGTGGAGGCCACTGGTAACGGTGAAAATTTGGGCAATCTTCCAGACACAACCTGGAACGGAGAAAATCCAGTGGAAGAACTTTTCAAATTGTTTTGTGCAAATTCTGCAAAGGGCAGAAATTTGACCCAGTCATTCTGCGCCTCTGCAACGTAGCATCTCAAAAACTGCTCTAACGACTGGTTGACCCTCTCCGTCTGACCATTGGTCTGTGGGTGGTAGCCCGATGAAAACGACAGCTTCATGCCCATTTGATGACAGAATGCCCTCCAGAATTTAGATACGAATTGGACTCCCCGATCGGACACTATGTTTTCCGGAATGCCGTGCAACCGGAACACGTGTTTGATAAACAAGTCTGCCAATTCCTGGGCCGAGGGGAGTCCTTTCAAGGGCACAAAATGGGCCATCTTGCTGAAGCGGTCGACTACCACCCAAATGACCGACATGCCCTCTGATCTGGGAAGCTCACCCACAAAATCCATGGACAAGTGGGTCCATGGTTCACTCGGGGTGGGTAAAGGCTGCAACCTCCCTACAGGTGCCAGCCGGGAGGGTTTGCTTTTAGCACATACCGCACAATCCTTAAATTCTTTGCATTCGGCTGCCAGAGACGGCCACCAAGCGCACCTGGCCACAAGATCCTGCGTTCTAGATGCCCCAGGATGTCCCGCATTCTTGTGTGAATGGAATATCTGTAGCACCCGGAGACGGAATGGCAGAGGCACAAATAAAACCCCCTCAGGCTTCCCCTCAGGGACATCCTGCTGAAAAGGACTCAAGGTCTCTGTCCAGTCTTCCCAAGTCTCTGTTACAGCCAGCACCAAATTTTGTGGGACAATGGTCTCTGGGGCAGAAGGCTGTGCTGTCTCCAACTCAAAGCATCTGGACAGGGCATCTGCCTTAATGTTCTTGCTACCCGGGGTATACGTAATTATGAACCTGAACCTCGAAAAAAACAAAGACCATCGAGCCTGACGGGGACTTAATCTCTTAGCCCCCTCGATGTATTCTAGATTCTTGTGATCCGTGTATACAGTAATTGTATGTTCTGCTCCTTCCAGCCAGTGACGCCACTCCTCAAAGGCAAGTTTAATGGCTAAGAGCTCTCTGTTGCCTATATCGTAGTTTCTCTCTGCCGGAGAGAACCTACGAGAGAAATACGCACAAGGGTGTAGCCTTCCCTGCAAGCCTGACCGCTGAGACAGCACAGCCCCTACCCCAACCTCCAAGGCGTCTACCTCAACAATAAAAGGTTAAGAGGTGTCTACATGTCTCAGGATGGGTGCGGAACAAAACAAATCTTTTAAAGTGGAGAAAGCACTTAATGCATCAGGAGACCAGTGGGTGGTATCTGCCCCTTTTTTCGTAAGACAGGTGAGGGGTGCGATAACCGTGGAATACCCCTTTATGAACCTTCTATAATAATTCGCAAAGCCTAAAAACCGCTGTAAAGACTTCAACCCAACCGGCTGAGGCCATTCCAAAACAGCGGAGACTTTGGCGGGGTCCATAGACAGGCCCGTGGTGGAAATTATGTACCCCAGAAAGGCGACAGATGTGACTTCAAAAATACACTTCTCAATCTTAGCGTAGAGTGAGTTTTGTCTTAATTTGTTGAGTACAAATTTCACATGCATTCTGTGCTCAGAGAGGTTGTTGGAGAAAACAAGTATATCGTCTAGATAGACCAGCACAAATCTCCCCAACACCTCTCTGAAGACCTCGTTGATGAGTTCCTGGAAAACGGCCGGGGCATTACATAACCCAAAGGGCATCACCAGATACTCGTAATGCCCGTCTGGCGTGTTAAAGGCCGTTTTCCACTCATCGCCCTTTCTAATGCGCACCAGGTTGTACGCGCCCCGTAAATCCAGCTTTGAGAAGATCTTAGCATCGGTGACCTGCGTAAATAAATCGTCTATCAGGGGTAATGGATAGCGATTCTTTACCGTGATCTTATTTAGTCCCCGGTAATCAATACAGGGCCGCAGGCCCCCGTCTTTCTTTTTAACGAAAAAGAAACCTGCTCCAGCAGGCGATCGGGACGGCCGGATGAAGCCTTTGGCTAAATTGTCACGGATATATTCCTGCATAGCCAATTTCTCTGGCCCAGATAAATTGTACAAATGACCCCGAGGGGGCATACAACCTGAACGTATATCAATGGGGCAATCGAAAGGGCGATGTGGGGGTAACTTGTCTGCAGCCTTGGGACAGAATACATCAGAATATTCCACATATTGCTCAGGTACCCCCTGTACATGAACCCTGGTTTGGCCCAATGTCACCTTCCCTAAACATCGCTGAAAGCAGTGTGCTGACCAAGAAATTAGTTGGCCGGTGGCCCAATCAATGTGTGGAGAATGAAGGTGCAACCATGGCATGCCGAGTATAATGGTGGAGGTTGTCATATGCAACACAAAGAACTGTAACTTTTCCCAGTGCAGTACCCCTATGGTGACCCCCACCTCTGGTGTCTGAGACAGTGGGTGATTCCCTTGCAGAGGAGAGTCATCCACTGCCGTAACCTGGATGGGTGGTTGTACTGGTGTGAGCGGAATACACAATCTCTTAGCAAACTCAAAATCCATAAAATTTGCCGCGGAGCCTGAATCGATAAAGGCTTCCGTGACCTCAGTCTTATCTTCCCACGTAACGGTACAGGGAAGAAGCAATCGTTTTTCTTCTAGGGGTAAAAGTCGGACGCCCAGGGTGTTACCCCCCACCACTCCTAAGCGGTAGCGTTTTCCCGGCTTATTGGGGCAGTTCTGTACTATATGCCCCCCTTCACCGCAGTACAAACACAGCTGTTCGGTCATTCTCCGTCTTCACTCTACCTGGGTTAATTTTGACCGAGCAATCTGCATCAGCTCGGAAGGAGGCAAGACGGGAGAAGGTGAAATAGTAGGAGGTGGAGTCACTGGGACCGTGGTGTAAGATACCCCTCTGAGACGGGAACTACCCCTGGTCTGTTTTTGGTAGCGCAGCCTGCGGTCGATTCGGATGGCCGCTGAGATGGCCTCATCGACTGTTCTGGGCTCGGGCTGGCTTAACATCAAATCAGAGACCTCATCGGACAGCCCTGACAAGAAATGATCTAATAGGGCATAGGTGTCCCACCTGGCCGTAACTGACCACCTCCTAAACTCGGCCGCGTAATCTTCGACCGGACCTTCGCCTTGACGCAAAAGCTTGAGCTTCCGCTCAGAAGTCGAGGCAAGGTCCGGATCGTCGTAAATTACTGCCATAGCTTTAAAAAATTCCTCTACAGAGGTAAGAGCTTTGTCTCCGGCGAGCAGGCTATACGCCCAAGACTGGGAGTCGCCGGACAACAAAGTTTTAATAAACGTGACCCTCTGGGTCTCAGTACCCGAAGATTGGGGTCTCAACTCAAAATAGGACAACACCCTACTCCTAAAATTCCGGAAGTCAGATCTGTGGCCGGAAAAGCTTTCAGGTACAGGCATACGTATGTCAGAGCTAGGAGAGGATCGCACATGATCCACTGATGTCTGGAGGGTTTGTACAGACCCTGATAGGGCATCAATAAGAGTTATGTGAGTGCCCAGTACTTGATTGATGTTGTCCACCGAAGCGGCAAGTACACCCAGACAATCAGTGTTTGCGTCCATTTTGTATTTTGGTCTGGCGTTCTGTAACGATCAGTGGGTGCAGAGAGTATCTGATTACCGGTGATCTGCAGTATCACCGGAAATACAGATATATACCAGATTATAAGTGATCTGCAGTCTCACCGATAATCCGATATACAAACTAACCTCTGTTCACCTGAGTAGAGTGTAGTGTTTAGTGTAACAGTAACACTTAGAGGACAAGGCCTCAATGCAGCAAGGAGTACTGCACAGATTCCTTCCGCAGACCTGAGCTCTCCAAGACGGGAGGAGTCAGACTGACAGTAGGAAGGTATATCTGAAAGTGACCCTCAGGAGGGAGGATCGCTAACAGAGCGAGGAACCGCCTCTAACGGTAAGGTCGGTTCTTGAGGTCGGACAAGCCAGGTCGTACACACACAGACAGATAAAGTACAAGATCAGGAGGCAAAGGCGGAGTCAAAGTACAGGCAGGGTTCAGCAACGGGGTATCAGATATATCGGGGTACAAAATCAGGAGGCAGAAGCAGAGTCAAGGAACGAGCCGGGGTTCGGCAACAGAGTATCAGAAATAACGAGGTACAAGATCAGAGTTCAGAAGGGTGGTCAAGGCAGGCAAAAGTCATAACAGATAATCACAATCAAACTAGTACTTTAGCTATCAACAGAATCTAGCTAAGTGTAGGATTACAGCTCCAGCTGGTCCCGGCACACTTGCGGATCTGACTACGGATCTGGGTGCTCCCACATGTGTGATCGCACGCCAGACAAAGAGCAAGTGAACAACCAGCAGTATATATACTCTAGGACCTTTCCAGGACCTCCCTAATTGCTGGTCCAATGGGAGCAGTGGAATTTGTCAGCTGATCCAGCTGGTCAGCCGACACCCTTCTAACTGCTATTTAAACTCTGCCTCTGTGCTCGCGCGCGTGTAAGTCTGAATCTTGGTGGACTATCAGTCCCAGCCACACCAGTACTGTCATGCAATGAATCTAATGCGGGGGCCGCCTCTGATGCGGATTCCGCCGTTACCAATGCGGATTCCGCCGCACTGCCCATGCGGCATGCGGCGTTTTTTCCACGTTGTGACGCCATGCTGGACGCGGAAACAGCCGCCTCACCTCGAGAGACGGCGGCTTTTCCGCGTTTCCTCACAAATAGGTTCTGCCTTAGCTTGTTCAAAACGAACCTCACATGGGTCCTATGTTCAGAGAGATTGTTGGAGAAAATAAGAATATCGTCTAGGTAGACTAGAACAAATCTCCCCAACACCTCTCTGAAGACCTCGTTGATGAGTTCTTGGAAAACGGCCGGGGCATTACATAACCCGAAGGGCATCACCAGGTACTCGTAATGCCCATCCGGTGTATTAAAGGCCGTTTTCCACTCATCGCCCTTTCTTATGCGTACCAGGTTGTACGCACCCCGTAAATCCAGCTTAGAAAAGATCTGGGCGCCCGTGATCTGAGTGAATAAATCGTCTATCAGGGGTAGTGGATAGCGATTCTTTACTGTAATTTTGTTGAGACCGCGGTAATCGATGCAAGGCCGCAGGCCTCCGTCTTTCTTTTTTACGAAAAAGAAGCCTGCCCCAGCAGGCGACCGGGACGGGCGAATGAAACCTTTGGCCAGATTCTCCAAACACTGCTGAAAACAATGCGGAGACCAGGAGGTTAACTGGCCCGTGGCCCAATCTATTTGTGGTGAATGGATCTGCAACCACGGCATGCCTAGGATAATAGTGGAGGTTGACATGTGTAATACAAAAAATTGTAACTGTTCCCCATGCAATACCCCTATGGTGAGCTTCACCACCGGAGTCTGCGACAGAGCACGATTCCGTTGCAGAGGGGAATCATCCACTGCTGTGACCTGAATGGGGGGTCTCACGGGAGTGAGCGGAAGACCCAACTTCTGAGCAAATTCGAAATTCATAAAATTAGCCGCTGAGCCAGAGTCAATAAAAGCTTTAGTGGATACAGATTTATCCTCCCATGTAACTGTACAAGGGAGAAGTAATTTTTTCTCTTTAAGGGGTGAAATTTGTGTGCCCAGGGTGTCACCCCCCACTACTCCTAGGCAAACTCGTTTCCCGACCTGTTAGGGCAGTTTCGCACTCTATGCCCTGCTGTTGCACAATATAGGCACAGCTGTTCCGTCATCCTCCGCCTTCGCTCCACCTGGGTCAATTTCGATCGACCAATCTGCATTGGTTCGGGTGGAGGCAAGGCCGGAGGGGATGAGACAGAGGGAGACGGTGTTACTAAGGGTGCAGCAGAAGGTGCCGCATAGGATGTCGCCCTTACACGGTGACTGCCTCGAATTTGCCTCTGATGGCGTAATCGACGGTCGACTCGGATGGCCGATGTGATGGCCTCATCGACTGTCCTGGGTTCGGGCAAAGTTAACATTAAATCGGAGACCTCCTCCGACAACCCAGACAAGAAGTAATCCATCAGGGCAAAATTATCAAATCTGGCAGTGACCGACCATCTGCGGAATTCTGCCGCGTAATCCTCGACTGAGCCTCTACCTTGCCGCAAAAGTTTGAGCTTGCGCTCAGAGGTAGCCGCAAGGTCAGGGTCGTCGTATATTACGGCCATGGCCTTAAAAAATTCCTCCACCGAAGTTAGAGCAGTATCAGTGGGAGACAGATTGTATGCCCAGGTCTGGGAATCACCGGTTAACAAAGTTTTAATAAATATGACCCGTTGGGTCTCAGTCCCCGAGGATCGGGGTCTCAGCTCGAAGTATGACAACACTCTACTCCTAAAATTCCGGAAGTCAGACTTGTGGCCGGAAAATTTATCAGGTACTGGCATACGGATGTCAGCACTAGGAGAGGATCGCACTGAATCAACTGACGTCTGGAGGGTTTGCACAGAGCCTGATAAGACATCAATCATAGTCTTGTGGCTACCCAGCACTTGGTTGATGTTTTCCACCGAAGTGGCAAGTGCGCCCAGACGGTCAGTGTGTGCGTCCATTTGCATTTTTGGTCTGGCGTTCTGTAACGATCGGTGAAGCACAGAGAGGATCTGATTACCAGTGATCTGCAGAATCAATGGGAATACAGATGTATACCAGATTATACGTGATCTGCAGTATCACTGATAATCCGATATACTAGCTAACCTCTGTTCACCTGAGTAGAGTGTAGTGTTTTGGTGTAACAGTAACACTAAGAGGACAGGGCCTCAGTACAGTAAGGCGTACTGTACAGATTCCTTCCGCAAACCTGAGCTCTCCAAGGCGGGAGGAGTCAGGCTGCCAGCGGGAAGGATATACTGAAAGTAACCCTCTGGCGGAAGGGTCACTTAACAGAACGAGGAACCGCCTCTAACAGTAAGGTCGGTTCTCGAGGTCGGACAAGCCAGGTCGTACACACACGGACAGATAAAGTACAAGATCAGGAGGCAAAGGCGGAGTCAAAGTACAGGCAAGGTTCAGCAACGGGGTATCAGATATATCGGGGTACAAAATCAGGAGGCAGAAACAGAGTCAAGGAACGAGCCGGGGTTCGGCAACAGAGTATCAGAAATATCGAGGTACAAGATCAGAGTTCAGGAGGATAGTCAAAGCAGGCAAAAGTCATAACATATAATCACAATCAAACTAGTACTTTAGCTATCAACAGAATCTAGCTAAGTGTAGGATTTCAGCTCCAGCTGGTCCCGGCACACTTGCGGATCTGACTACGGATCTGGGTGCTCCCACATATGTGATCGCACGCCAGACAAAGAGCAAGTGAACAACCAGCAGTATATATACTCTAGGACCTTTCCAGGACCTCCCTAATTGCTGGTCCAATGAGAGCAGTGGAATTTGTCAGCTGACCCAGCTGGTCAGCCGACACCCTTCTAACTGCTATTTAAACTCTGCCTCTGTGCTCGCGCGCGTGTAAGTCTGAATCCTGGTGGACTATCAGTCCCAGCCACACCAGTACTGTCATGCAACGTATCTAGTGCGGGGGCCGCCTCTGATGCGGATTCCGCCGTTACCAATGCGGATTCCGCCGCACTGCCTATGCGGCATGCGGTGTTTTTTCCGCGTTGTGACGCCATGCTGGACGCGGAAACAGCCGCCTCACCTCGAGAGACGGCGGCCTTTCCGCGTTTCCTTACAGTGGCCTTACTAAAGTTCAAACAGAACATTAGAAAGGGGGAAGAAAGGGGATTTACGTGGCATGACTATTGGTGCCACAAATACTGCTCTGAGTTTTTCAGAAACTGCTAATCTACTTGAATTTTCACATACAACAAATCTCTAGGGTGTGTAAAACATACAGAGAGCAGTGGATGTGGGGACTACATGCTTCATGGTCAAAGGAGAATGAGCAGACAAGTGTGACTACACTACCCACATGTTTGTTTCAGATGTGTCGTTCAGACAAGATCATCAGTTCAGCAAGGCAACTGACAATTGTTTAAAGGAAACCCTTAGGAAAAAAAGGGCCCAATTTGGGTACTTACCTAGGTAGAGGAAAGCCTATGGATAATCCAGAGGCTTCTCTCATCTGGCTCTTCCTTGCCGTCTGTTTGCTTGGTCCAGCTGAAAACCATTGACAAGCGTTTGTTGCTCGTCAATTGAAACAAGAACATGCTCGGGCTATGGCAGAAAAAGCCAAGCACGATCAGGTCTATGCTATTGCGCATGTGCAAGTGGTCTGTGCCTGTGCAGTAGCATAGACCTGATCGGGTGCAGTAGCATAGACCTGATCGGGTGCAGTTTTTTCTGCCCAAGCAGGTCCACACTAGTGCGGAGGCACAGTGAGGCAGTCCCACTTCAGGGGGTCCCAACACTGGATCAGCCTGATGGAGGACGGCTGGGGAAGCCTCTGGAGGATCCCAAGGTAAGTATTTAAATTGATCAAAAAGAAAATGAATATAGCAGCCTCTATAGCCTTCTCATAATATGGTCACATTAAATCCTAACATTTTTTTTGTTCCTAATATCAGTGTTTTGGAATTTGCTGCCTCCTGGTGGAAAGTTTCGAGTAAGTTCAGTCTCAGGATACTAAATGTGATTAAAGGGGAGCCTAAACAAACATACTGTCATTAAGTTACATTAGTTATGTTAATTAGAAAAGATAGGTAATATAATCTCTTACCCACCCTGTTTTAAAAGAACAGGCAAATGTTTGTGGTTCATGGGGGCTGCCATCTTTGTCATGGGGCAGCCATCTTTTTGGTTGAAAGGAGGTGACAAGGAGCAGGAGACACAGTTCCAACTGTCCTGTGTCCTGATAACCCCTCCGAGCTGCACACGCTAGGTTTCAAATGTCAAATTCAAAATGTTAAAAAAAAAAAAAAATTTGCACCAAAACAGCATAACGAGAGCAACAACATCAGAAATCCCATCATGCTTTGCACAGCATCAGGGGAAAAAAGCCCGGGCAGTTTTCTTCTGTGCAGCTACAAATGAGGCTTGGATAAGAGAAACAAAGTTCTGATGCTGCTGTGAAACTGTTAAAGAAACACCAATCCTTTTCAGTGCTGCTGAGTCGAGTTTTAGTCTGGAGGTTCACTTTAATGTGAATTTTCAGTGTCCTTAGTGCAACAATGAGAAATTGTCAAAAATTAATGCACAATACTGCTACTTTTTGTAGAGATAATAATACAACTATTTTTGTTTTATTATTTTTGTTATTCTTGCCATCAGTGCTAACTGCTCCCTTTTAGGGGGAAAACACAAAAAAACAAAAATAAAAAAACATAAAGTAGAGGCCAAGACAAGTTATAAGTGTACCTCCACTGACCCTTACACTGTCCTCGTTCAAAACGGAAAATACTCTTTTCATGTACTGTACATGAAATTGTCCATAGAAGTAGCAGTCAAATGAAAATGTATTCCCAGATTACACTTGTATAACCATTCCCATGCAGATCTTAATACACTGTTATCCCTGGCTTGACCCATAAGCAATAATTAGTCCTGTCCATTATCAGTCATAAAAATAAGTGAATACATCACATAGGACTTTTTTTTTTCCCCAACATATATTAGTCATCAGGACTGTTTAATAATGTGAGCTGGGTTGCACAGTGCCTTGTGGCTGCGAACCCAGCCATACCCTCTCGCTCCTGGCCACACGCCTTAACGCCCATGGCCCTGCACCTGCGCAGTACAGATTTGGCTCACACGGATGCACACACCTGCCCGCTCTGTGGCCCTATACAGTGCAGATCTGGCACACACGAATGCAGGTGGACATAGACGTTTTTATTAGATATGAATCAATCTTCATCTCAATGCTTCTAACATGCAAAGAAAGATGATATAACCAATATCATGCACCATTTACTTTTGAAGTCCATTGTAGTGTAATTTAAATAAACATAAATGCAAACTTGGTATGTGGGAAAATTAAGTACACTACATTTATCGTTAACTCAAATACCTAATATTAGAATAAGGTAAAGTTGATTACAACATTGTCAGTGGCAATCTTGGAGGAATCTGTCAGGTATTTAGTTCGTCTTGCTCCTTGTTGTTGAAGCATGTGGCATCATGGTGTCTAAACCAAAAAAAAAAAAATTAAAAAAAAGTCTCCGGCCTTCAGAAAGAAGGTTATAAAAGTCTCTGAACCTGGAAAGGAATTTAAAAAGATTGCCAAACAGTTGTAAATAAATAAACGCATTTACAAATAAATTGTACATAAATCATTCCACTATCTGCAACAACAGTTATGGGTGGAGAAGATTTCAAGCAAGTGCAAACTTACCCAGGACAGGTCATTCCAGCAAGTTGTGCCTAAGAGCAGAAAGCAAGCCCTTTAGGAGCCCCAAAATGTCATCTCTTGGCATGGATTATAATTAGCCAGTAGCCACCATCAGAAAGAAGTTATTTTTTACATGGGATTTTTTGCTGTCCAAAAAGAACATCAGGACATAACCAAATGTTTAGAAAAACGGATTTCCAGAGCAACC